>NC_057794.1:255885914-255926996 GCF_018294505.1 Triticum aestivum
CGGCTCTCCGGTTTTCTCCGAAATCACACGGAACACTTCCGGTGTCCGAATATAGCCGTCCAATATATCAATCTTTATGTCTCGACCATTTCGAGACTCCTCATCATGTCCGTGATCACATCCGGGACTCTGAACTAACTTCGGTACATCAAAACTCATAAACTCATAATATAACTATCATCGAAACCTTAAGCGTGCGGACCCTACGGGTTCGAGAACAATGTAGACGTGACCGAGACACGTCTCCGGTCAATAACCAATAGCGGAACCTGGATGCTCATATTGGCTCCTACATATTCTACGAAGATCTTTGTCGGTCAGACCGCATAACAACATACGTTGTTCCCTTTGTCATCGGTATGTTACTTGCCCGAGATTCGATCGTCGGTATCTCAATACCTAGTTCAATCTCGTTACCGGCAAGTCTCTTTACTCGTTCTGTAATACATCATCTCGCAACTAACTCATTAGTTGCAATGCTTGCAAGGCTTATGTGATGTGCATTACCGAGAGGGCATAGAGATACCTCTCCGACAATCGGAGTGACAAATCCTAATCTCGAAATACGCCAACCCAACATATACCTTTGGAGACACCTGTAGAGCACCTTTATAATCACCCATTTACGTTGTGACGTTTGGTAGCACACAAAGTGTTCCTCCGGCAAACGGGAGTTGCATAATCTCATAGTCATAGGAACATGTATAAGTCATGAAGAAAGCAATAGCAACATACTAAACGATCGGGTGCTAAGCTAATGGAATGGGTCATGTCAATCAGATCATTCACCTAATGATGTGATCCCATTAATCAAATAACAACTCCTTGTTCATGGTTAGGAAACATAACCATCTTTGATTAACGAGCTAGTCAAGTAGAGGCATACTAGTGACACTCTGTTTGTCTATGTATTCACACATGTATTATGTTTCCGGTTAATACAATTCTAGCATGAATAATAAACATTTATCATGATATAAGGAAATAAATAATAACTTTATTATTGCCTCTAGGGCATATTTCCTTCAGTCTCCCACTTGCACTAGAGTCAATAATCTAGATTACACAGTAATGATTCTAACACCCATGGAGCCTTGGTGCTGATCAAGTTTTGCTCGTGGAAGAGGCTTAGTCAACGGGTCTGCAACATTCAGATCCGTATGTATCTTGCAAATCTCTATGTCTCCCACCTGTACTAGATCCCGGATGGAATTGAAGCGTCTCTTGATGTGCTTGGTTCTCTTGTGAAATCTGGATTCCTTTGCCAAGGCAATTGCACCAGTATTGTCACAAAAGATTTTCATTGGACCCGATGCACTAGGTATGACACCTAGATCAGATATGAACTCCTTCATCCAGACTCCTTCATTTGCTGCTTCTGAAGCAGCTATGTACTCCGCTTCACATGTAGATCCCGCTACAACGCTTTGTTTAGAACTGCACCAACTGACAGCTCCACTGTTTAATGTAAACACGTATCCGGTTTGCGATTTAGAATCGTCTGGATTAGTGTCAAAGCTTGCATCAACGTAACCTTTTACAATGAGCTCTTTGTCACCTCCATATATGAGAAACATATCCTTAGTCCTTTTCAGGTATTTCAGGATGTTCTTGACCGCTGTCCAGTGATCCACTCCTGGATCACTTTGGTACCTCCCTGCTAGACTTATGGCAAGGCACACATCAGGTCTGGTACATAGCATTGCATACATGATAGAGCCTATGGCTGAAGCATAGGGAACATCTTTCATTTTCTCTCTATCTTCTGCAGTGGTCGGGCATTGAGTCTTACTCAACTTCACACGTTGTAACACAGGCAAGAACCATTTCTTTGCTTGATCCATTTTGAACTTCTTCAAAACTTTGTCAAGGTATGTGCTTTGTGAAAGTCCAATTAAGCGTCTTGATCTATCTCTATAGATCTTAATGCCTAATATGTAAGCAGCTTCACCGAGGTCTTTCATCAAAAAACTCTTATTCAAGTATCCCTTTATGCTATCCAGAAATTCTATATCATTTCCAATTAGTAATATGTCATCCACATATAATATTAGAAATGCTATAGAGCTCCTACTCACTTTCTTGTAAATACAGGCTTCTCCAAAAGTCTGTATACCCAAATGCTTTGATCACACTATCAAAGTGTTTATTCCAACTCCGAGAGGCTTGCACCAGTCCATAAATGGATCGCTGGACACACTTTGTTAGCTCCCTTTGGATCGACAAAACCTTCTGGTTGCATCATATACAACTCTTCTTCCAGAAATCCATTCAGGAATGCAGTTTTGACATCCATCTGCCAAATTTCATAATCATAAAATGCGGCAATTGCTAACATGATTCGGACAGACTTAAGCATCGCTATGGGTGAGAAGGTCTCATCGTAGTCAATCCCTTGAACTTGCCGAAAACCTTTTGCGACAAGTCGAGCTTTGTAGACAGTAATATTACCGTCAGCGTCAGTCTTCTTCTTGAAGATCCATTTATTCTCAATTGCTTGCCGATCATCGGGCAAGTCAACCAAAGTCCATACTTTGTTCTCATACATGGATCCCATATCAGATTTCATGGCTTCAAGCCATTTTGCGGAATCTGGGCTCACCATCGCTTCTTCATAGTTCGTAGGCTCATCATGATCTAGTAGCATGACTTCCAGAATAGGATTACCGTACCACTCTGGCGCGGATCTTACTCTAGTTGATCTACGAGGTTCAGTAGTATCTTGTTCTGAAGTTTCATGATCATCATCATTAGCTTCCTCACTAACTGGTGTAGGTGTTACAGAAACAGTTTTCTGTGATGCACTACTTTCCAATAAGGGAGCAGGTACAGTTACCTCGTCAAGTTCTACTTTCCTCCCACTCACTTCTCTCGAGAGAAACTCCTTCTCCAGAAAGTTTCCGAACTTAGCAATAACAGTCTTGCCTTCGGATCTGTGATAGAAGGTGTATCCAATAGTCTCCTTTGGATATCCTATGAAGACACATTTCTCTGATTTGGGTTCGAGCTTATCAGGTTGAAGCTTTTTCACATAAGCATCGTAGCCCCAAACTTTCAGAAATGACAACTTTGGTTTCTTGCCAAACCACAGTTCATAAGGCGTCGTCTCAACGGATTTTGATGGTGCCCTATTTAACGTGAATGCGGCCGTCTCTAGAGCGTATCCCCAAAATGATAGCGGTAAATCAGTAAGAGACATCATAGATCGCACCATATCTAGTAAAGTACGATTACGACATTCGGACACACCATTACGCTGTGGTGTTCCGGGTGGCGTGAGTTGCGAAACTATTCCACAATTTTTCAAATGTACACCAAACTCGTAACTCAAATATTCTCCTCCATGATCAGATCGTAGAAACTTTATTTTCTTGTTATGATGATTTTCAACTTCACTCTGAAATTCTTTGAACTTTTCAAACGTTTCAGACTTATGTTTCATTAAGTAGATATACCCATATCTGCTTAAGTCATCTATGAAGGTGAGAAAATAACGATATCCGCCACGAGCTTCAATATTCATCGGACCACATACATCTGTATGTATGATTTCCAACAAATCTGTTGCTCTCTCCATAGTACCGGAGAATGGTGTTTTAGTCAACAAATAAGTGATTCATAATCAAGTGGTTCCAAAAGTCCATCAGTATGGAGTTTCTTCATGCGCTTTACACCGATATGACCTAAACGGCAGTGCCACAAATAAGTTGCACTATCATTATCAACTCTGCATCTTTTGGCTTCAACACTATGAATATGCGTGTCACTACTATCGAGATTCAATAAAAATAGACCACTCTTTAAGGGTGCATGACCATAAAAGATATTACTCATATAAATAGAACAACCATTATTCTCAGATTTAAATGAATAACCGTCTCACATCAAACAAGATCCATATATAATGTTCATGCTTAACGCTGGCACCAAATAACAATTATTTGGGTCTAATATTAATCCCTAAGGTAGATGTAGAGGTAGCGTGCTGACTGCGATCACATCGACTTTGGAACCGTTTCCCACGCGCATCGTCACCTCGTCCTTAGCCAATCTTCGCTTAATTCGTAGTCCCTGTTTCGAGTTGCAAATATTAGCAACAGAACCAGTATCAAATACCCAGGTGCTACTGCGAGCATTAGTAAGGTACACATCAATAACATGTATATCACATATACCTTTGTTCACCTTGCCATCCTTCTTATCCGCCAAATACTTGGGGCAGTTCCGCTTCTAGTGACCAGTCTGCTTGCAGTAGAAGCACTTAGTTTCAGGCTTAGGTCCAGGTTTAGGTTTCTTCTCTTGAGTAGCAACTTGCTTGCTGTTCTTTTTGAAGTTCCCCTTCTTCTTCCCTTTGCCTTTTTTCTTGAAACTAGTGGTCTTGTTGACCATCAACACTTGATGCTCCTTCTTGATTTCTACCTCCGCAGCTTTCAGCATTGCGAAGAGCTCGGGAATAGTCTTATTCATCCCTTGCATATTATAGTTCATCATGAAGCTCTTGTAGCTTGGTGGCAGTGATTGGAGAATTCTGTCAATGACGCAATCATCTGGAAGATTAACTCCCAATTGAATCAAGTGATTATTATACCCAGACATTTTGAGTATATGCTCACTGACAGAACTATTCTCCTCCATCTTGCAGCTATAGAACTTATTGGAGACTTCATATCTCTCAATCCGGGCATTTGCTTGAAATATTAACTTCAACTCCTGAAACATCTCATATGCTCCATGACGTTCAAAACGTTGTTGAAGTCCCGATTCTAAGCCATAAAGCATGGCACACTGAACTATCGAGCAGTCATCAGCTTTGCTTTGCCAGACGTTCATAACATCTGGTGTTGCTCCAGCAGCAGGTCTGGCACCCAGCGGTGCTTCCAGGACGTAATTCTTCTATGCAGCAATGAGGATAATCCTCAAGTTACGGACCCAGTCCGTGTAATTGCTACCATCATCTTTCAACTTTGCTTTCTCAAGGAACACATTAAAATTCAACGGAACAACAGCACGAGCCATCTATCTACAATCAAGCATAAACAAGCAAGATACTATCAGGTACTAAGTTTCATGATAAATTTAGGTTCAATTAATTTACTTAAAGAACTCCCACTTAGATAGACATCCCTCTAATCCTCTAAGTGATTACGTGATCCAAATCAACTAAACCATGTCCGATCATCACGTGAGATGGAGTAGTTTCACTGGTGAACATCACTATGTTGATGATATCTACTATATGATTCACGCTCGACCTTTCGGTCTCCGTGTTCCGAGGCCATATCTGTATATGCTTGGCTCGTCAAGTATAACCTGAGTATTCCGCGTGTGCAACTGTTTTGCACCCGTTGTATTTGAACGTAGAGCCTATCACACCCGATCATCACGTGGTGTCTCAGCACGAAGAACTTTCGCAATGGTGCATACTCAGGGAGAACACTTCTTGATAATTAGTGAGAGATCATCTTATAATGCTACCGTCAATCAAAGCAAGATAAGATGCATAAAAGATAAACATCACATGCAATCAATATAAGTGATATGATATGGCCATCATCATCTTGTGCTTGTGATCTCCATCTTCGAAGCACCGTCATGATCACCAACGTCACCGGCGCGACACCTTGATCTCCATCGTAGCATCGTTGTCGTCTCGCCAATCTTATGCTTCCACGACTATCGCTACCGCTTAGTGATAAAGTAAAGCATTACAGCCGATTGCATTGCATACAATAAAGCGACAACCATATGGCTCCTGCCAGTTGCCGATAACTCGGTTACAAAACATGATCATCTCATACAATAAAATTTAGCATCATGTCTTGACCATATCACATCACAACATGCCCTGCAAAAACAAGTTAGATGTCCTCTACTTTGTTGTTGCAAGTTTTACGTGGCTGCTACGGGCTTAAGCAAGAACCAATCTTACCTACGCATCAAAACCACAACGATAGTTTGTCAAGTTGGTGCTGTTTTAACCTTCGCAAGGACCGGGCGTAGCCACACTCGGTTCAACTAAAGTTGGAGAAACTGTCACCCGCAAGCCACCTATGTGCAAAGCACGTCGGGAGAACCGGTCTCGCGTAAGCGTACGCGTAATGTCGGTCCAGGCCGCTTCGTCCAACAATACCGCCGAACCAAAGTATGACATGCTGGTAAGCAGTATGACTTATATCACCCACAACTCACTTGTGTTCTACTCGTGCATATAACATCAACATATAAAACCTAGGCTCGGATGCAAATTGCGTATGGACGAAAATCGGTCTATCAGACACCCATACTCTATTGAATTCTAGCATGTGCATGTGTTTATTTCATATTGTCGATCCATAGAGTGAGAGCGGTTTGAAATACAGGCAATGGATGCTTTTGCAATTCATATATAAACATTAATTAGTGCACTCCATGTTGTTAGTGTGAAGCACTTTATACATTTGTCACTCGCATGGATACATTCCAAATTGCTAGCTACGAAATAGAATACATGTCGAATTCAACGTAAAGGGGGTTTCGAAGATTCGAATTCATAGGAAGTGCATTCATCTATTTGAACCCGAGATAATGGCATTTGTAAATCAGATGTAAAAGGGGGCATCAATCTTTGTTGTGAGTTTGAACATGCTATATATATTCGTACGCATATCTAACTTTTTTTGCAACCAAGGAGATTATATCTGGAACCAAGCATGAACTAAGTTAAGTTGCATATTTTTTAATATATACTCGTGTACAATGTATATTCAAATGTACCCCCTCCATTCCAAAATAATCGTAGCTTCAGGATTTTCAAGAGTAAAGATTTATGAAGTTTGACAAATCCTGAAAGTTCAATTAAAGAGAACCGAAAATGTTAATGCTTCTTCTCCCAAATATTGAACAAACGCCAAATAGGCCTCTAGTCACCCGAAACCGTGCGAGACTAATGTTTTCGTGGTAGGAAATTACTGTCCTGACTCTGGCTCATGTAGCCTATCGGCCCGATGTCCAAAGGTCTAAACCGGGGTAGGTTTATAACTTCACCAAGACGCCAGTCTCAACCGCCTCCGAGAAGCATTCATACGCCATGGGCGCCTACCCATGCGCTCGGCCGAAATCTATCCTGCCCACATTTGGGACACCTGATATGACTGTCCTACCCCCATCCCGGAATATGTCCGAAATGTTAGATGGGGGCAAAGTTTGTAACTTTCCCCAAATTTCAAACAAGCGCGTCTCAAACCGAAACATTGTTCCCCCTTAGTTCCCCGCCTCCCTCCGTTTCCCCATTCATACTCCGTGGGCGTGAAAACGCCCTCTCCACCAGCCGTGAAACCCCAGCCTCCTCCGTCCTCCACCCCATAGCGGCCAATCCACCGCCACCCTCCTCCATCACGCCGGAGCCGGTACCCCGACGTCGTCGTCCAATGCAACCGCGACCGCAACTCCCTCAAGGACTTAGCAGCTGAAGCTGAGGCAGAGCTGCCTCCATGACGTCGACGTGCGTCGTACCAGAACCACTCCGACCACGCTGTCCTGCGCCTTACTGCTGCAGCTCCACTGTCGCAACCGTCCACCGCACCGGAGCTGTTCCCGCTATGCCATCGTTTGGTGCCTCGGATCTTCTTCCCCGCCGCCGACAGACGGCCACCGCACCACACTCAACAACTTGGCCATGGGTTCGTCCAAGGCTGCACCGTCCTCCAGAACTTCTGGTTTCTGGCTAACAACAAGAAGATCGTCGGAAAAACAGAAGGAGGACACATCACTGCCAACAGAAAGAGGTACTCCTCTTCCCTTATTCGTGCAAATCTTACATCTCCGCTCACACCGTATTCATCCCACGAAAGAAGCTAGTTGAGCGCTTCTTACTGCATCTTCTTCGTGATACTAAATGCACAAGGTTTCCTCCCTTTTACTATTTCACCTTTGCTAGAGGTCAGTAGCCCGCCTGTATTTCAATTCAGGGTCAGTCGAACTGCAATTAAAAGAAGCAGCACCCGCTTAGGCGCGTGGAGCACCTAGTCCGCCTGTTCCCCGGGGAAGCGGCACATCAGTGTCTATCATAGGGGTGTGGGGCGCAGGAGCTGCTTGCGCCTGATCTGGAGGTCGGCGGGGCTTGAATGGATGGCCCCCCGGGGGGGGGGATGCCAAGCACGGCGGTGCAATGAGGTCGAGGGGAGGGCGCAGGCAGGGGAGGAATACTGGGCCGGTGGTCGCTGGCGTTTCGAGGAAGATCGTCAACACTAACTGGCTGGAGGTAGATGAAGGCGATCTGCCCGTTCTTTGTACATCGGACGGTGCAGAAAAAAATGGACTAACCTATTTGCTTTCAGTCGACTGTTATTTTCATAGAATCCTGTAGTAATTTAGTGTGCCATGCATGTTGTAGAGCTATCATATGTCTCCCATCATTTATTTCTCACCGACCTGCTATCTGCTACATTTACACTGTACTAATTGTGCACACACTTCACCCATACTCACACTATTGTTTTTTATGCATGGGTATTTCAGACTCTGACGCAGTGTTGATGAATGCAGAAAAGAAAAGACAGAAGTCACTCTAGTGTAATTTGAAGATAAGCACTAAGCATTTCAGTGCTCTAATGGGTGCAGTGTCAGCAGTTGGAGACAGTAAACGTAGCTCTGCAGTTGATGATCTCAATTGCCACACACAACCATCCTTGTTGTTTGCTTTAACTTCGCGTTGTCAAATGTGGTTGCATGTTGCATATGGTGTCTAGCTTGTATTGCTTCCAATTTGGTTAAATTGCATCTGCTTACTTTACACATTATACCTTTGATAATGACATGCCTCCATGTTTTTGATACATACTACATATGTCTATTAACCATGTTCGTACATCAAACTAATGCTCTTTTGTATCCCTCGTCAATCACTTATGATGAGACAGTCACCCGAGTGGGTTACTGTGAGACGCCCTACTCGTTTAAAGAGTGCAGTGTCATCCTCCCCACATGATTCTCAAGAAACAACAAGGCTAAATGAAGATAGTCAACGTAGCTCTGTAGTTGATCACCGCAATTCCCCCACACCACCATCGCAGGTGCTTGCTCTTACTTGGCAGTGTGATATGTGGTTGCATGTTGCATATGGTGTCTACCTTGTAATGCTTCTAATTAGGGTAAATTGCATCTGCTTAGTTAACACATTATACCTGTGAATATGACATGCCTTCCTGTTTTTGGTACATACTGCATCATTCTATTAACCATGTTCTTACATCAAACTAGTTTTCTTGTGTATCCCTCATCAATGCTCCTAATTTGTTAAATTGCATCTCCTTAGCTTACACATTTACATGTGAATATGACACGCCTTCCTATTTTTGGTACATACTACATCTGCCTATCACACCATGTTCTTACATCAAACTATTGTTCTTGTGTATCCTGCGTCTATCGCTTATGATGAGACAGTCACGCGCGTGGGTTAATATGAGATGCAATACTCTTATAAAGAATGCAATTTCATCCTCTCCACATGATTCTCAAGAAACAGCAAGCCTAAATGAAGATATTGAACGTAGCTCTGTACCTGAAGACCGTACTTCCCCTACACCACCATCACAGGTGCTTGCTCTAACTTTGCAGTGTGATATGTGGTTGCATGTTGCATACGGTGTCTAGCTTGTAATGCTTATAATTAGGGTAAATTAAATCTGCTTAGTTTACACACTATACCTGTGAATATGACATGCCTTCCTATTTTTGGTACACACTACATCTATGTGTTAACCTTGTTCTTACATGAAACTACCTCTCTTCTGTATCCTGCATCAATCACTTACGATGAGTAACTTTTATTTGTTGCATATTGCATATTATTTCTAGCCTGTTGCCATATATTGCTTCTAATTTGGTCAAATACATTTGTTAGGGCACCCTTTTAATTTGGCAGAGTGATATTGGTTCCATCTTTCATATGGTTTCTAGCTTGCACCGATTCTAACAAGTTCAAGCACCTTGTGCTTAGTTTACACTTTATACATCATACATGTCAATATGTCACGTCGTCCTGTTTTTCATACATATTCCATCCTCCTATCATGCGACTGCCTTACATGAAAGTAGTGTTCGTCAGTATCATGCATCAATGAGTTCTGAAGAGCAAATTTTATTCCTTTTTCTTGTGGGTTTGACTTGACAAGGCAAAATCAAGAAAGAGGAAGGAAAAGAGTAAGGAAGGCGATGATGGTGGTCCTCTGCAACAACGTAAACGGAGCATCTGTACCGATTCTCCTTGTACTGATAGTGTATTACAAGGTCCAAGTCTCTGCTCGCCTACTCCACCATCCAAGGTGCTTCCTCTAACTTGGCAGTGTGATATCTGGTTGCATGTTGCTCTAACTTGCTCGTATTGCTCCTAATTAGTGTAAACTACATCTGCTTAGCTTACACATGATACATGTGAATATGACACGCTTTCCTGTTTTTGGTACATACTATATCTGTCTATCACACCATGTTCTTACATGAAACTACTCTTCTTGTGTATCCTGCATCAGTCACTTATGATGGGACACCTTTAAGTTGGCAGTATGATATTGGTTTGTGTCTTGAATATGATTTCTAGCATGTATTGCTTCTAGTTTGATGAACGCCACCTATGACGAGACAATTTTAACTTGGCAGAGTGATATTGATTGCACCGTCCATATGGTGTCTTGTAGTGTTTCTAATTTGTTGAAGTGCCTTCTGCTTAGTTACCACATCATAGGTGTGAATATGTCAAGCCGTCCATTTTTTCGTACATATTCCATCCTCGTATCATGACTTTGCCTTTCATCAGAGTAGTGTTCATTAGTATCATGCATGAATGAGTTCTAAAGAGCGAATGATATTCCTTTTTCTTGTCGGTATGACCTCACAATGAAAAATCAATAAAGCTGAAGGAAATTGGCAAGGCATTGGATGATGGTGGTCCTTCCGAGCAACTGAAATGGAGGTTCTCTACAGATTCTACTCCGCCATCCTCCCAACAAGATTCGCAAGACAACGCAAGACTAGACAGTAAACGTAGCTGTGTAGATGATGAGCACATCTCCCCTACTCCACCATCACAAGTGCTTGCTCTAACTTGGCACTATTATATGTGGTTGCATGTTGCGTATGATGTCTAGCTTGTATTGCTTCTAACTTTGTTGAATTGCATCTGCTTACTTTACACATAATGCTTGTGAATATGACATGTGTTCCTGTTTCTACATCAGACTACTATTCTTGCATATCCCGCATTAGTCACTTATGATAAGGCACTTTTAAGTCACCACTATGATATTGGTTGTGTCTTGCATATGATTTCTAGCATGTACTGCTTCTAATTTGTTGAAACGCCATACAGTTTGAACTTGGCAGAGTGATATTGGTTGCATCTTTCATATGGTGTCTAGCTTGTAGTGCTTCTAATTTGTTGAAATGCCTTCTGCTTAGTTACCACATCATAGGTGTGAATATGTCACACCATCCTGTTTTTCATACATATTCCATCCTCGCATCATGTGTTTGCCTTTCATCCGAGTAGTGTTCGTCAGTATCATGCATGAATGAGTTTTGAAGAGCGAATTTTATTCCTTTTCTTATCGGTTTGACTTCACAATGCAAAATCATTACAGCTGAAGGAAATTAGTCCGGCGGTGGATGATGGTGGTCCTTCGGAGCAACTCAAATAGGGGGTCTCTACAGATTCTACTCCGCCATCCTCCCAACAAGATTCGCAAGACAACACAAGGCTGGATAGTCAACGTAGTTGTGTAGATGATGAGCACATCTCCCCTACTCCACCATCACAGGTGCTTGCTCTAACTTGACACTATTATATGTGGTTGCATGTTGCGTATGATGTCTAGCTTGTATTGCTTCTAACTTGAATTGCATATGCTTACTTTACACATAATGCCTGTGAATATGACACGTGTTCCTGTTTCTAGAACATACGTGTACATGATGAGCACAACTCCCCTACTCCACCATCACAGGTGCTTGCTCTTACTTGGAACTGTTATACGTGGTTGCGTTTTCCGTATGATGTCTACTTTGTATTGCTTCTGATTATGTTGAATTGCATCTGTGTAGCTTACAACTTATACCTGCAACGATCACTTACCCATAAGACACATTTAACTTGGGACTATGATGTAGGTTGCATCTTGCATTGTCTTCTATCTTGTACTGCTTCTAATTTCTTGAAATGGCACTTACGATGAGACACTTTTTACCTGATAGAGTGATATTGGTTGCATGTTCATATGGTGCCTAGCTTTCATTTCTTCTAATTTTGTTGAAACGCCTTCTGCTTACTGTTTTTTCATACATATTCCATCCTCCTATCGTACGTGTGAATATGAAACGCTGTCTTTTTTGTATATATTCCATCCTCCTATCCTGCGCTTGCCTTACATCAAAGTAGTGTTCGTCTATATCATGCATCAACCAGTTATGCAGAGCTAATTTTATTCATCTTCTTGTGGTTTTAACTTCATAAGGCAATATCAGAAAATAGGAAGAAAAAGAGTAAGTTAGGGGATGTTGGTGGTCCTCCGCACTGACGCAAACAGAGACTCTCTAGATTTGCCACTGCTACTGCTAATGAAGTTGAAGTCCCAAGTCTACATGATGAGTTCATCTCCCGTACTCCACCATCGCAGGTGCTTGCTCTAAGTTGACAGTGTGATAATTGGTTTCATGTTGCATATGTTGTCTAGCCTGTATTTCTTATATTTTGATTAAATTGCACCTGCTGAGTTTATACGTTATACATGTGCATATGACATGGCTTTCTGTGTCTAGAATACACTGCATCTATCTATCATACCATGTTCTTACATCAAAGTACTGTTGTTGTGTATCCCGCATCAGTCACTCATGATTGGACGCTTTTAACATGGCAGTTTGATAGTGGTTGCATCTTGCATTGATTTCTACGTTGTACTGCTTCTAATTTTTCGAATTGCCACTTATGACAAGACACTTTTAACTTGGCAGAGTAATATTGATTGCATCTTTCATATGGTGTCTAGCTTGCATTACTTCTATTTTCTTGAAAATCCTTCTACTTAGTTTGCACATCGTAGCTGTGAATATGTCACGCCGTCCTGTTTTTCTTACATATTCCATCCTCATACAGTTGTCTTACATCAAAGTATTGCTTGTCTATATCATGCATCAATGAGTTCTGAAGAGTGATTTTATTCTTTTGTGTTGTGGGTACAACTTGACATGGCAAAGTCAAAAAAGAGCAAGGAAAATAATATAGTAGGGAGTGCTGTTACTCATCGGGTGAAACGGAAAAGGTTCTGCCGTCGAGATTCTGCTAGTACTTATAGTGCAGTAGAAGGTCCAAGTCCACCGGCTAAATCTACAAACACAGTATGACCTACTCCACCAGCTGCAGCATCCGCTTCAACTGTACCAGCATCTCAACCAGTTACTCGTTCGTTTGCTCTGAAACTAGCCAGTTCCCAAGCGGCCTTCATACCTAACACTACTTCCGAAGCACTGCTGACACAACAGGACTTGGCAAGATCAGATGAACCTCATGAGCATCAACACCAAGACGGTACCTGACCGAGTCAAGTTGCAGTTGCATGCGCCTTTATATGTACTCTCACAGTTTGATGTACACTAACACTTTCCATATTCGTTGTTGAACTAGCACCATGGCGCAAGCGAAAACAGACATCAGGGATAATGCTTGACAGATTAATAAAATCTAAAGGAGGAAGAATGGAGATCCATTTTGAGGCAGGTTTAAAAAGGCCACGTGATGCTACAGAGTCAGCCAAGTTAGTATCCGAGGCAGCCGTTGCCGTTAGGTGTCATGCACGTATCCTCCCAACGTGGAACCAATACAGGAATGAGAAAGACAATACCCAGTTTAACACCTTCCTTGACCATTTATCCGTAAGTAATGTTATTCATCGCAATTAGTAATATTGTCTTGCTCTGTCCCATACTTTCTAGCTTCCTCCTAATAAGACTCACATTCTTTTTTCAACAGATGAGGTTCAAGTTGGATCCAAAAGATGATGCAACTAAACAAGCATGCACTCATGTTTTTCAGTCTGCTCTGCGACAGTATCGGTACCACCTTAGAAAATCTCACTTTGAAGGCAAGGCTAACAATGAAATCGCCCAAACATCTTCAGCTGAATATATTACAGATGAAGACTAGACAACCCTCGTTAAACACTGGTCTGATCCAAAGTATCAGGTAGGCTATATGTATTTGATTAGACCACATATTGAACTTGTATTTATGTATGTGCCTTACAAGTGTATCTTCTTCTAGGCTAATTGTTTGATGAAGAAAACCAACTGTTCTAAAGTGAAATTCCAACAGACAACAGGATCTCGTAGCTATATTGCACACTGTGAGGCTCTTGTAAATAGCTGCTACTTCCTACTTTTTTGTGCCATATTATCGTATCTATATTGACTTGTTCCAAATACAGAGGAAAGCCCGTGCGGACCAAAACGAACCTGAACCGAATGTAGTGCAAATCTTCAAGGATTGCCACACCAGCAAGATGAAGGGCATGAGCACACCAGTTGAAGCCGCTGTTGTAAGTCCTTTTACTCCTCCTGCCTTGAACTGATTGGTATTGTGATGTGTTCATTTAATTACTTGGTTTGCAGCCAATGTCAGTTACTCTATTCACTTTTATTCACAGTTGTCTTAACGTATCATTTCACCTTACATGGTTTAAAAGAGATGAAGTATATTCTTTTGGTCTTGATCTGTAATCTAGTTGTTATGTTCACGTGCGCACACAATGATAAAATAGCCTGTCTGTTTTATATCTGTTTTCCCATGATATGAATGATGTCATACTATGTTCATCCTACTTTAAATCATGTCTCTTTATCCTTAGATGTCAACGAATGTGAGGAAATAGACAATACAGTAGGCATGCTACATGGACATATGTTCCGAAAGTGATTTTATTATGTAGTTGGCACTACAATACATGCTAATGTATTACAGTAGTTCACCAAAATAAGTTATGTATAAACGTTTAACCTACTTTGTTTGTTTTTATCTCATTAGTAACTTATCCGGTACACTAATCTACAAGTTCAAACTTTCAGGAAGCTATGGAACAAATGATTGAACAGCCACAACCACCTGAAGGTGATGAGGCTACTACAGGCACAATGTCACCTCTTGCTGCAGTGCGTCAGTATCTCTCCACTAACAATGCAAAAAGCACCTTCCTGCGTAATTCTGGGTTGGTTGTCAAGGTAACCTCGTCCAAATCGCCTACTGAACAAAATCTTCCTGCTAGACAGAGTGATATATCTGTGCTCCAGACACAAGTCCAATCACTAATGGACGTTGTTTCGGAAACAAGAATAGTGGTTGAGAAATGTCGTCAAGATATGAATGGTTTTGAAACCAGACTATCAGACATTCGCTTCGTTGTTCAAGAGCAATGGTGGAAAAAAGGTGGAGATCGTGCTGCTCC
Source organism: Triticum aestivum (assembly GCF_018294505.1). Lineage (NCBI taxonomy): Eukaryota > Viridiplantae > Streptophyta > Magnoliopsida > Poales > Poaceae > Triticum > Triticum aestivum. Next base: position 255,901,385 of record NC_057794.1, read on the forward strand.
ATCAGATTCTACAGCCTGAAACATTAGCACTCAGGTCAAATGATCTGTGCTTCTATACATCTGATGGTGCTTTTATCTGGAAGGACTGTAAACTTTATGCCAATAGGCCTTTTGTTGTATGGTTGGAATTTATTTTGTTGTGATACAACATTTATGATGCTGCCTCAGGCTGCAATAATTACGACGCTATTTTTGTATAGTGTAGGTTTATCTTAGTAATGTATTCGGCCGAAAGCTTCGTAGGAGCCCAACATGCCAACATTCGTCGGGCCCATTCCAATTGGGCTAAAAACGATTACGGGCCGAAATTGGCATGTAGCCCACTAAAAATATCTGGGCCTAAATCAGCATAAGCTTTCATATTTTTCTGGTAGGCCTGTGCCCATAGTGGGCCTTTAACACGCCTAAACATAATTTGGGCCCTCAGTAAAAATAGGCCGTTTATAGGTGTAAATATCTCAAGCCCATAAAAAACATGGGCATTTAATAGACCTAAAGTGATATTGGGCCCTGATTGTGCCAAATAACCCACTGGGCTTAGCAGGCCGAAATGGTGGCCCATTTACGATGCAGATCTTTGACAGGCTAAAATTCGAACGGGCCGTAAATGCGCCGACCAAATACACGGGCCTTTAACAGGCCGGAACTTCGGTCAGGCTAGATTATCGTCATTTTTATGTGGGCCGTTAATGGGCCCGATATGACGTTGGGCCACATATGACCCATGATTTACGTCCGGTGTTAATAGGCCGAAAATGACAACAGGCCGAAAGTGGACCAAAGCTATAGTGGGCCTCTAACAGGCCGAATGTCAGACATGGCCGAATATGACCCAAATCCTTCACGGTCGTTTATGGGCAAATTTTTTTGATGGCCTGTAAATGGGCCCAAATGAAGCTGGACCTTTAACAGGCCGGAAATACACTGGGTCGTAATTCGGCCCAATTACTTAGCAACTGTTAACGGGCCAGAAGTAACCATGGGCTGTGTTGATGACAAGTTTAGGACAGGCTGTTGACGGGCCGATTTGACTGAGAATGTTGGGCCTTTAGCTGGGCCGACCCATCATGGTCTACAGAATCTTGTGGGCCTTTAGCTGGGCCGGCCCATCGTGGTCTGCAAAATCTTGTGGGCCTTTAGTTGGGCCGGCCCATTATGGCCCGCTAAATTTTGTGGGCCTTTAGCTGGGCCGGCCCATTATGGTCCACTAAATCTTATGGGCCTTCGGTTGGGCCGACCCGTTTAAACTTTGTGGGCCACTTTTGGGCCTGTCCACGTGTCAACATATCATAGGCCCATCTTGACCGTTGGATGAGTGACACATGTGCCAACGCGGAGCTGACGCGTGGATCCGTCAGCCAATGAGAATTTTACATGTGGAAAACCGGCATTGGTTGTGGCTGTTAACGGGTTATCGGATCCAAAATCCGACCCGATAGCTTAATGGTGTTCCGTTATGATGGATGCCATGTGTCGATCACCCTTGACAAAAGCACTTCTGTGACGCGCGATTTATCATCATGGAAGTGGACACTTCCGTGCTGATAATTTTGGTAATGTCATGGAACACTTGTACGACAGCACAGGTATGACTATCTTGATTCTGTCATAAATTTGTCATGGATGTACATGCATGACAGAAAACGCGACCTACTGTGACAAACACGTATCATCACAGAAGTGTATTTTTTTTGTAGTGCAACTAGACAAGTGAGCTAGGCTCACTTCCTTCATCTGATCTATGTTTACTCTTACCGAAATGTTGAATAAAACCAATGCTAGTGAATATGTTTAGCTCTGCATTACTCTTGTCAGTACCTTTTGGCTGTATGTTGTACCTACATTTATAGCTAGTTGATTATGTAGCATCACTCTGCATCTTAGCTAAAATAATCTCCATTTTTTCCTATATTTCACTTCTATATTTACTCTTAACAAAATGTAGAATAAAGGCAATGCTTATGAAGAAGACTTTGTAGTAAACTTCTTGAATTGCCCGCCCATCGACATGGAAAAGGGCTTTATAGAGCCGGTCTTCATTACTAACGTATGTTTGTCCTTCTCGAGCCTTCAAACTTTGTTGTGTATATTTGGATAGCAATGACTGCAACTGCTATTTATTTTTGTCGTTTGCATCAAATTGCATGTTTAAAATTTATTATGAAGTCCATAAACATAAGTTTCTCCTTCTCAATTTCAGTTTTTAGTTGTACAACCAAGTTCCTTCTTCATACCATGTAAATTAAACTAAACATAGCAAATGATCTTCCTTAGCATTGCATGTATGCTTGTTGATCTGTAATCCAATGGTGTGGTCAAACTACCAACTCCAGGACAATGGCATATCCTGCTATGTCTTAGCTATGAACAACGCATATTATGTTCATGTTATTTAAATTGTGTCTCTTTATTTACCAATCTAAAATGGAATAAATTGTACACTCATCATCGATGCTTATACATTCTTTGGCACTACATCTATGCCTGTGTTCTTGATCTGTAATCCATTGGTGTGGTGAAGCTGGCCACTCCTGCACAATGCCATTTCCTGCCATGTCTTAAGTGTGAACATTTTTTATTCTATTATAATCCAGGTCTCTTTATTTGCCACTAAAAAATGTGATGAATCGACAACACCGTTGCTTATATGTGCAAAGCATGTTATCTGTCTGCTTTTTTCTCTTTCAGGGTGATATCACTAACGCCAAGTACTGCCGTTGATGTTATGTAGCTAGAGTTGGGTGTACATGTCAAACAAGTGCAGTCATCAGCTTGCTCAGCAGCTTGCACTGCAGCTCCCAAGCAGGGCTAACCTTTCTTGAACCGTGTTGAAGTGATGTCGGTTCTGTATATTATTTTAGGCGGCGTGTTTATTTGCACTGGTGGCATCCTTTGATGCCCAGTGTATGTAATCTACTGTTTGGTTGCGCTTTATTATCGCTGGCGGCAAACTTTTATGCCCAGTGCACGTAATATGCAGTAATTTATTTGTCGTATAGTCTAGGTATATTCTTCGTCATGATGCCGTAATTTAATTTCTGTATATGATGTCGTCGTTTCCTGGAAAGGTCGTAAGCTTTGACAGAGCGCAATGGGCCTAAACATTCGGTTTATTATATAAAAAAATTACGGTACTAAAACTGGCAGGCCCGCCAATCATTGTAAATGGGCCGAAACGTGGGCCTACAATCATGTCCGGCCAATAGCAGGCCGAGTAAACCAGTTGACTAAGTTGGGCCAGAGAAAAGAATGGGCTTTTAACAATTCGAAAAGTAGATTGGACCTGAACGGTGTCAGAGGCCCATGATTGGCTCAACCACAAGATGGGCCGTTAACAGGCCAAAATATTTGTCGGGCCACATTTGGCCGAATAACATAATGGGTCGTAAGTAGGCCAGGCGCAAAGCGGGCCATCGGTAGGCCTAGTTATCTCACATGCCTGTAATGGGCCAATAGTCGGGTTGGGCTAAAATATATCCATGAAGACCATGGGCCTTTAAGAGGCCGAATGTCGGTGCAACAAACCTTGGGTCTATTGCCCAAACTATGCACATGCACGGGAGTAAGTATACAGCACCAAGGGCAGGCCAAAGTACAAGAAATCAAGATTCTCAAAAGGCCAACATGCAGATCAAGAGGACCAAGACCAAGCCAGAGAAGTAAGAAACCACCAATAGAAAAGCCTCCCTTGCCGGGCAGGCGAGCCCGACAAGGACGGGGTTACCCCCGGAAGACGACCTCCAAGACACCCCGGCAAGGCCTGCCGGGCTCACGAAGACGGAGCCACCTCACTAAACCACTTCACCACGACGTACGTCGTCGATCAGTGCAATGTCAAGCCGCAAAGTGACTAAGTGGCAGCCATCTTCCACATGGCGGCCTCTTTCTACGGGGAATGCCCATAGATGACACTCGTCCTACGACGTGTCAAGTGAGCAGGTGCGAAGCTGCCAAATCTGCCCGGCAAGGCTTGTCGGGCAAGCGGCGATGTGACGTCGAGTGGCGCATTTAATGTGCTCTGTCATCCTGTAGAGTTAGGTATGATAGCACCGTTTGCTATCTTACCAGTGCATAATGACTGATTTGCACTATGGTGACCCCTTAACCTATAAAACAAGGCCTGAGGCAACCTTAAAAAGGGTTGGACACTGGATTAGCAAATCCACCCCCTCATATTTCATATGCATGTAGCCGTTTAGCCCTGAGGCAACCCTGCCGGGCAAGCGGACTACGACCACCACCATTTTTCCACCATCAATCCACCAAAGCAGGAGTAGCTTTTAACGCCTCACGGCGGCCCGAACCTGGGTAAAAATTGCCTGTGTGATCCCTGCCATGCTGCCCCACGCTCCTCTGCTCTTTGTGCAATGTGCCATCCCCCCGCTGAACCAGCAAGGGACCTTTGGTCCCAAAGGTGGCCGTGGTTTCCCATGACATCTTTGGCGGGCCAGGTAGGGGGATCACTTGCACGAACCTGAAAGTGTGAGTAGCGCGTCATCTTCATCACCATCTTCATCTTCGACGGTGCCATCGACCATGGCGCCCAAGAAGAAATCCGGTGCTTTAGCTCACCCGTCCACCTCGAAGGCTCTGCCGCCCACATCCACCAACTCTACGGGTGATGCGAAGGCGCACCAGGATGTGAATGCTGCTGGGGATGTGGTCGGAGCAGGCGGCACCGTCACCACCTCCCCCGTGGCCGGAGGAAGAGACGTCGGAGGAGAGCAACATCAGCAACATCTCGATGGCCATACTCCACGAGGAACGGGTGAAGGGGTTATCCCATCCGCGCCCCTTCCTCTCGCCGATGGGCACAACCACTGCGATGGCACTCGGTCCAGGGCGAATCCCCGCCCTCCAGCCGCCCCCACCACAGGAGTGACCATAGCAGGCGCACCTCCCCCAGGGCGAGTCGGCCAGGTCGCTGTGCCCAACGGAGCCGCTGGCCCTCAAGCGCCTTCACCACGTCACCATGCCATCCAAATGGCCGCCTCGGAATAGCAAGGGAGTGGTGTTGTCGCTGCTGGCACCATCAGTATCCGAGCGATGGTGCGGTCCACTTCGTCATCACCTATGCCAAGCACTGCCACGGAAGCCATGGTGCGAGCCCAGCTACTATTAAGGTTTCCGCCGGCGGCCGAGCAGATGGACGAGTGGCGTGCCACCATCCAGAGTCTGCTCGGCTTCGCCGAGGCTGGGGGCTCACAGCGAGCTAGCCCGCCACAGCCTCCCCAATAGACAATGACGGTTCGCGCTGCGAGGTCGAGAGAAGTTAACTTGCAATGATGAGAGTGATGGAGGGGGTGAAGAGGAAACCAGTGAGTAGGAGTTCCAGAAGGCCACTGACGCCCTGTGCATTGATGGGGGTGCATCCCTGCACTTCTCTCACCGACAAATCAAATGGTGGGCACGTGCGGTCAACGCCGTGCAACCAGCAGCAGAGGCTCGGAAGCCGCTCAAATGGTCAAGCACGCCCATCATCTTCGATGAAGAGGACCATCCTGACCGTACCATTGCGGTAGGATGTCTGCCATTGTTGGTATCTCCAACAATTCGCAACCTCAAAGTCACAAAGATGTTGGTTGACGGCGGGGCTGGGTTGAATCTGATTTCCCCAAAGGTCATCAGCAAACTTCAGATAGCAAAGGAAGAATTAAAGGACACAGGCACATTTCAAGGAGTTAATCCCGTCAGGAGTCATCCTAAGGGAAAGATCATGTTGCCCATGACATTTGGGGGAGAACTGAACTACCGGACTGAGAAGATTGTGTTTGATGTGGTCGACCTCCCCCTGCCGTACAATGGGATCCTTGGACGCCTAGCCCTGGCTAAATTCATGGAGGCATCTCACTATGACTACAACACCTTGAAGATGCCTGGGCCTATAGGAGTCATTTCCATCCCATCCAATGAGAAGGACACAATAATTTGCGTGGATAAGATGTACAGGGACGCAGCCACGGCAGAAGTAGCGGCAGCAGCAGTTCCTGCCAAGGAGAGCAGAGGAAAGAAGAAGGATATCAGGACACCAGCAAGGAATCCGGGAAGCGTATCTATTTGGAGTGTGCTGCGCCTGTTGATGACTTGCCGGAGAGTTCCAACAGCAAGAGGTCCAAGGTTGCCACACCACAAGTGACGAAGGTCCTGTCAGGGCTGGCTGGCATTGATGGTACCTTCACTATCAGCGCCCTCTTGAAGAAATAGGAAAGCGCGCTCGTTGCCTTCCTGCAGGCGAATGTTGATGTGCTTGCTTGACAACCATCTGATATCCCTGGTGTTCCCAGGGAGGTAATCGAGCACCACCCTGCCGTCTTCCCATATGCCCGACCTGTCAAACAGAATGTTCAGAAGAAGGCCTTGGAGAGGCAGTAGTTTATTGCAGAAGAGATTAAGAAGCATGAGGCAGCTGGTTTGGTCAGAGGAGTACTACAGCCAACATGGTTAGCAATCCGGTGGTCGTTCACAAGGCTACTGGGAAATGCAGGCTTTGCATAGATTTCACAAATCTCAACAAGGCTTGCCCGAAGGACCCATTTCCCTTGCCGCACATTGATCAGATTGTGGATTCCACTTCAGGCTGCGATTTGCTCTCCTTTTTGGATGCATATTCTGGATATTACCAAATCTTCATGGCCAAAGAATACGAAAAGAAGACGTCATTCATCACCCCATGTGGTACGTACTGCTTTGTCCGCATGCCATTCGGATTAAAGAGTGCCGGGTCCAGTTTTTCAAAGGCGGTCCAGATTGGTTTTGAGCCATAGCTGCACATAAACATTGAGGCTTATATGGATGATATTGTGGTCAATACCAAGGACAGAGCAACCGTCATCCAGGATTTGGAGGAGATGTTTGCTAATTTACGCAAGATCAACTTGAAGCTCAACCCGGAGAAGTGTGTGTTTGGCGTTCCCTCCAGCAAGCTACTTGGGTTCTTTGTATCCCATCGAGGGATCGAGGCTAACCCTAACAAGATCAAAGGTATCAAGCAAATCCTGGCGCCCAGGACAGTCAAGGATGTGAGGCATCTGACAGGGTGCATTGCCGCACTAAGCAGATTCATTTCCAAGTATGTCGAGCATGCCCTGTCATTCTTCAAAATCCTGAAAAAGGCCGGGCCCATGAAGTGGACCCCAGAAGCAGATGCAGCCTTGCAAGAGTTGAAGGCCTACTTGTCCTTTCTACCCACCTTGGTTGCCCACAAACCACAAGAGCCATTGCTGCTATACTTGGCGGCAACCGATCAAGTGGTTAGTGTAGCCTTGGTGACACAGTGAGAAGTGGAAGAAGTAGAAAGTGAGCAAAGCCCGGTAGAGCCAGATAAGGATCAGGACAGAAGGGAGCACGACAGCGAGGGCGACCCCAAGGACACGACAAGGAAGAAAGTGGTGCAGCGCCCAGTGTACTTCATTAGTTCCTTGCTACAAGGAGCTATAGATTGAGGTACTCTGGTGTGCAAAAGTTGATCTTCGGTCTCATCACGTCCTCAATGAAACTGTGCCACTACTTCCAAGCCCATGAGATCACGGTTGTCACTCACTTCCTGTTGCAAAGGACACTCCGAAACCCTGAGGCTACCGGCAGAATAGTGGAGTGGGCTTTGGAGTTATCCAGTTTTGGTCTGAAGTTTGAGAGCACATATACAATTCAGATCAGGGCATTGGTAGAGTTTATTGCAGAGTGGAAGCCAACCCCGGATGAGGAAATACCAAAATAGTTATCCCCGGCAATGAAGCGCCCCTGGAATGGATCATGTATTTCGATGGTGCCTTTTCCCTGCAAGGTGCAGGAGCTGACGTGCTTCTCGTTGCCCCCTCCGGGGAGAACTTGAAGTACATCGTCCAGATGCACTTTGCCCGGGAAGAGGCAACCAACAATACATTAGAGTATGAAGGGCTCCTTGCCGGGCTCAGGATTGTTGTAGAATTGGGAATCAAGAAGCTGATCATTCGAGGAGATTCACAGCTTGTGGTGAGACAAGTCAACAAGGATTACCAAAGTCCATTGATGGAGGCGTACGTTGAGGAAGTGAGAAGATTGGAGGAGCACTTTCGACGGATTGCAAATAGAGCCCATACCCCGTGCGGAAAACATCATAGCTGATCATGTGTCAAAGTGTGCTAGTCCTTGTTGAGGAACGTGCCCCATAGTTGAGGAGGTGCCGCTAGTCCTTGTTGCTGAGCCCTAGGCTCCAACTTGGGTGAGGCACATAGTCCACTTTCTCCAAACCAGAGAACTTCCCGATGACCAAGATGAGGCTTAAAGAGTAGCCCGGAGGGCCAGTATGTATCAGGTTGTGGATGACACTCTGTACAGAAGGAGGCCCAATGGTGTGAAATTGAAGTGCATCTGTCAGGAAGAAGGAAAGGAACGGCTGGCTGAGATACACAAAGGCATGTGCGACTCCCACATTGGATCTAGGGAATTAGTTGGGCAATCATTCCGGCAAGGATTCTATTGGCCCACAGCCCTCCAAGATGTGGTTGAGATAGTCACCAAGTGTGAAGCCTGCCAGTTCCATTCTAAAAACATCCACCTACCTGCACAAGCTCTTCAGACAATCCCGTGGCCGTTTTTGGTCTGGGGGCTCGATATCCATGACTCTTTCCCCCGAGCCGCCAGGGGCTTTTAATTCTTGTTCGAAATTGCTGCCATGAGAAACGTGTCTGCTTAGTCAGCTATCAAGTTCTTAAAGGAATTGTCGTGCCGTTTTGGAGTCCTGGCAAGGATCATTACTGACAATGGCACCCAGTTAACGAGCCGCACCTTCATGCAATATGTTCATGCCCTCGGAAGCAAGATTTCATTTGCCTCTACCGCACATCCTAGAAGCAATGGACAAGCTAAGGGGGCGAACACTAAAGTGCTGCGAGGACTCAAAACAAGAACCTTTGATATACTGCAGAAGCACGACAGGCGGTCGATCGACGAGCTGCCGGTAGTTCTCTGGTCCCTCAGAACGACACCAAACCGAGGTACCGGGTAGACTCCCTTCTCCCTAGTCTATGGGGCAGAAGCAGTTAGCCCCACATAACTCATTTACGGATCTCCTTGAGTGCTTGCCTATGATGAAGTAGTGTTGGATTGTGGGTTCTGGCAAACCCTTGAGGTTCAAACTCTGGGATGCGGATGAAGATCTCTCCATAGCTCTCTGTCGCAATCTCAAGGCCTAGCTCGCCGAACCCAAGGAACAAGAGACATGAGAGTTTATACTGGTTCGGGCCACCGTTGTGGTGTAATACCCTACTCCAGTGTGGTGTGGTGGATTGCCTCGTGGGCTGAGGATGAATCAGTACAATGGATGAACAACCTCCTGAGGGGAGGTGTTCTTGAGCTCGATGAGCTGGTGAGATGGCCTTGGCCGAGTGGATCCGATCCAACATGAGCCGATCCTTGACTACGGTGGTGGCTAGCCCTATTTATAGAGGCCCTGGTCCTCTTCCCAAATGTTTAGGCGGGAAGGGATCCCACAACGGCCAATTTCAAAGGGAGACAACTAGTACAAGTTATCCTGACAAAAGGTGGTCTTCGCCTGCCAAAGGTTCTAGTGGTGACGCCGCTGTGGGCTCCATGGTGACCTCCGTCCTGCCGTCCTGCTGGTCTTGGTCTTGTTGCATCGATATGGAAACCTTTTCCTGATGCCTCGGGACTCCTCACCTGCGCTTGCCCGTTTAGCACCAAAGAGGAAACAGGTACTTTGCGCCCGCCTGGCCTTGGTCGTCATGGCTCACGTCACGCAGACCTCACGAGGTGCCCCTTGCATAGATATCTCTGCTCCTCGGGAGCCAGCCTAGTGAGGCTGCCCCAAAGGGGGTCTTAGTGTCATCCGCCTCACGAGGCTTGGCCCCTCGCGAGGGTTTTGAGTGGTTGCTGATGAAGATGGGCCGTACCAGGCTGTTGGTGGAGCCACGCCCTGGGCCGCAGGTAGGCAAGTCTGGGTACGTACCCCCGTTCCCGGGACGCCGACAGTAGCCCCCGGGCCCAAGGCGTGCTCGAACTTGGCGTCGAGGTGAAGCCAAAGGGCAAGTGCGAAGCGCCACGGGCCCCAACCGCTTGCGGCCTTGATTGACACGTGGCGATTGACGGGACGTGGGCGTCTCCGCTTCCCCATGCTGCCTCAGCAACTGCCGGACTTGACGAGACCCCTCGTTGCTCATCTCTTCCTCCACCCCGCTTGCTTCCTCTTCTTCCAACTTGCTGTGTCTCTCATGTCGACGATACAGAGGTTCTCCACCACTAAGAAGGGAACCCCCCTGCCCCCACCACGAAGAGCTTGGGCCAGTCCCACCAAAGAAGAGGCTGGCCCGCTCCCACGACATCGTTGTGAGGCCGAAGGTGACGAGGCCTTGGTACGAGCGGCCTCCCCCCCGGCTACTGATATGTCTCCATCGTATCTACTTTTCCAAAAACTTTTGCCCTTGTTTTGGACTCTAACTTGTATGATTTGAATGGAACTAACCCGGACTGACGCTGTTTTCAGCAGAATTGCCATGATGTTGTTTTATGTGCAGAAAACAAAAGTTCTCGGAATGACCTGAAACTCCACGGAATATCTTACAATAAATAAGAAAAAATCCTCGCCAAAGATGAAGACCAGGGGGCCCACACCCTTCTCACGAGGGTGGGGGGGCACCCCCCCTAGGGCGTGCCCCCTACATCGTGGGCCCCTTGGAGACCCCCGACTCCAACTCCAACTCTATATAACTGCTTCCGGGGAGAAAAAATAGGGGGGAAGAAATCATCGCGTTTTACGATACGGAGCCGCCGCCAAGCCCTAAAACCTCTCGGGAGGGCTGATCTGGAGTTCGTTCGGGGCTCCAGAGAGGGGGGTTCGTCGCTGTCGTCATCATCAACCATCCTCCATCACCAATTTCATGATGCTCACCACTGTGCGTGAGTAATTCCATCGTAGGCTTGATGCATGGTGATGGGTTGGATGAGATTCACCATGTAATAGAGTTAGTTTTGTTAGGGTTTGATCCCTAGTATCCACTATGTTCTGAGATTGATGTTTCTATGACTTTGCTATGCTTAATGCTTGTCACTAGGGCCCGAGTGCCATGATTTCAGATCTGAACCTATTATGTTTTCATCAATATATGAGAGTTCTAGATCATATCTTGCAAGTCTATAGTCACCTATTATGTGTTATGATCCATTAACCCCGAAGTGACAACAATTGGGATACTTACTGGTGATGACCGTAGTTTGAGGAGTTCATGTATTCACTACGTGCTAATGCTTTGTTCCGGTTCTCTATTAAAAGGAGGCCTTAATATCCCTTAGTTTCCATTAGGACCCCGCTGCCATGGGAGGGTAGGACAAAAGATGTCATGCAAGTTCTTTTCCATAAGCACGTATGACTATATTCGGAATACATGCCTACATTACATTGACGAATTGGAGCTAGTTCTGTGTCACCCTATGTTATGACTGTTACATGATGAGCCGCATCCGGCATAATTATCCATCATTGATCCAATGCCTACGAGCTTTCCATATACTGATTTACGCTTATTTACTTTCCCGTTGCTATTGTTACAATCACAACAAAACACCAAAAACATTACTTTGCTTTCATTACTCTTTTGTTACCGTTACCATCACTATCATATTACTTTGCTACTAAACACTTTGCTGCAGATACTAAGTTTCCAGGTGTGGTTGAATTGACAACTCAGCTGCTAATACTTGAGAATATTCTTTGGCTCCCCTTGTGTCGAATCAATAAATTTGGGTTGAATACTCTACCCTCGAAAGCTGTTGCGATCCCCTATACTTGTGGGTTATCAAGACTAATTTCTGGCGCCGTTGCCGGGGAGCATAGCTCTATTCTTTGAGTCACCTGGGATTTATATCTGCTGGACACTATGAATAACTTGAGAGATACAAAAACCAAGATCTATCCCTTAACTATGAGGGGAGGTAAGGAACTGCTATCTAGCTCTGCACTTGATTCACCTTCTGTTATGGGTAAGCTTGCGACACCTACACCTGCTTCTGCTATTCGTTCTGATATGTCGCATGTTATTGATGATGCTACTTCTGCCATGCATGATACTTATGATGAAACTACCTCTATGCCTGATACTACTATGCCACTTAGTGATTTTTTAGAGGAACGACTTGCTAGGGCTAGAGAGATTGAAAATATTGAATCTGATTATGAAGATGAAAGTGATGATGAAGAATCACTTGTTATTCCTGAGGGTTATTTATTTGATCAATATGCTTCTTTAGCTATTTTAGCCTACAAAGATAGATATGAACTCAAAAGGTTATTAGCTAAATGGAATAAACAATCTCCAAATGCTAGGATGAGACCTGACCCTGCTTTTGGTACTTCACCTATATGTGTTGCTGATAAGGATTATGAATTCTCTGTTGATCCTGATATAATTACTTTGGTTGAATCTGATCCTTTTCATGGCTATGAATCTGAAACTATTGTAGCACATCTTACTAAATTAAATGATATAGCCACCCTATTCACTAATGATGATAGATCTTGCTACTTTTATATCCTTAAAATATTTCCGTTCTCATTAAAGGGTGATGCTAAGATATGGTTTAATTCTCTTGATCCTAGTTGTGTGCGTAGTCCCCAGGATATGATTTATTACTTCTCTACTAAATATTTCCCTGCTCATAAGAAACAAGCTGCTTTAAAGGAAATATACAACTTTGTGCAAATTAAAGAAGAGAGTCTCCCACAAGCTTGGGGGAGGCTTCTCAAGTTACTTAATGCTTTGCCTGATCATCCTCTTAAGAAAAATGAAATACTTGATATCTTTTATAATGGACTAACCGATGCCTCCAGAGATTACCTGGATAGTTGTGCTGGTTCTCTTTTCAGGGAAAGAACACCCGATGAAACTGAAATCTTATTGAATAATATGTTGACAAATGAAAATAATTGGGCACCTCCTGAGCCAGCTCTTGAGGCAGCTCCTGCTCCAATTAATGATCCTATTCCTAAACCAACCCCGAAGAAGAGAGGTGTTCAATTTCTCAGTCCTGAAGATATGCAAGAGGCAAAGAAATCTATGAAAGAAAAAGGTATTAAAGCTGAAGATGTTAAGAATTTACCTCCTATTGAAGAAATACATGGTCTCAATTTACCGCCTGATGAAGAAATATATGATCTTAATCCTTTATTTATTGAAGAACCTCCAGACCTCGATAACCCGACACAGGTAGTAAAGGTAAATTCTCTCTATAGATATGATAAAGCTCAAATCCCTCGTACTAAATTTGCTAGTCAATGCTTGGATGAGTTTGATAATTTTATGTTTAAGCAAGAAGAGTTCAATGCTTATTTTGGTAGACAATTAAAACAAGATGCTGATATGATTAAATACTTAGGTGATTATATGGCTAATATTAGAGGTGAACTTAAACTTGTTAGCAAACATTCTTCTATGGTTACCACTCAAGTAGAACAAGTACTTAAAGCTCAAAAAGAATTGCTCAATGAGATGAATAGTAAGAAAAATGATTATGTTGTTAAAGTGGCTACTAGAACTGGTAGAATGACTCAGGAACCTTTGTATCCTGAAGGCCACCCTAAGAGAATTGAGCAAGATTCTCAGAGAAATAAAATTGATACACCTAGTTCTTCAAAAAAGAAGAAAAAGAAAAATGATAGAACTGTGCAAACTTCTAGTGAACCTATTACTGAACCACCTGATAATCCAAATGATATTTTTATTTCTGATGCTGAAACTCAATCTGGTAATTAACATGAACCTAATGAAAATATTAATGATGATGTTCATAATAATGCTCAGCCTAGTAATGATAATGATGTAGAAATTGAACCTGCTATTGATCTTGATAACCCGAATCAACGTTATGATAAGAAAGACTTTGTTGCTAGGAAACATGGTAAAGAAAGAGAACCTTGGGTTCAGAAACCCATGCCTTTTCCTCCCAAACCATCCAAGAAAAAGGATGATGAGGATTTTGAGCGCTTTGCTGAAATGATTAGACCTATATTTTTGCGTATGCGATTGACTGATATGCTTAAAATGAATCCTTATGCTAAGTACATGAAAGATATTATTACAAATAAAAGAAAGATACCGGAAGCTGAAATTTCCACCATGCTTGCTAATTATACTTTTAAGGGTGGAATACCAAAGAAAGTTGGAGATTTAGGAGTACCTACTATACCATGCTCCATTAAAAGAAACTATGTTAAAACTGCTTTATGTGATCTTGGAGCCGGTGTTAGTGTTATGCCTCTCTCTTTATATCGTAGACTTGATTTGAATAAGTTAACACCTACTGAAATATCTTTGCAAATGGCTGATAAATCAACTGCTATACCTGTCGGTATTTGTGAGGATTTGCCTGTTGTGGTTGCAAACACTACTATTTTAATAGACTTTGTTATTCTTGATATTCCCGAGGACAATAGTATGTCTATTATTCTTGGAAGACCTTTTCTTAATACTGTAGGGGCTGTTATTGATTGCAACAAAGGCAATGTCACTTTTCATGTTAATGGTAATGAGCATATGGTACACTTTCCGAGAAAACAACCTCAAGTTCATAGTATCAATTCTATCGGAAAAATTCCATCGATTATATTTGGAGGTTTTGAATTTCTTCTTCCTACTGTCAAGAAGAAATATGATATACTTATTATTGGGGATGTGCATATCCCTGTTGAGGTAACCTAGTGTTATTCGAAATTTCTCCGGTTTCATGTTAATCGGAATGGGTTTGTTAACAAGACTTGATCAAACTTGTTTGTGGATTCTTTTTGACGAGCATGATATGGATGAAACTAGAAGCACAACCCTCTGTACCCTTTCTATACTTTCTGTTATTTAGTTGAAATAAAGTAAAAATAAATAATTTTATGTCTGTTATCTGATTATCTGTGCAATATAAAAATACCTCGAAAATAAAAGTTCTCCAAATGCCCCCAGTATCATGAGCTCACAAGCTCTTTTGTGCGGAGGTTTGAGTATTCATCTTCGCGTAATTCTCCTTCAGTCATGTTTGATCTTTATGACAAATCTTATACCATGGACTTAGAGGATTTCACTTTTGCTTGCAAACTTCCACAATGGGGTAGTGTTAGGGATCCCCCTAAATCTGAATTTAGAAACTTTCTTGCTAGTATAACTGTAGGGGAATCTAGAGATATAACGCAAGCTACCATAGGGAGCATTCACTTTCCTGCTATACATTATTTTGCTCTCTTCATAGGTAGGTGCATAAATGCTAAGGATGAAGCATGTCACATGTGTGTCCCTGACCTTAGCATTCTCAGGAGTGCTGTGTCAGGAGACCAATCTTATCATATGGGAGCCATTGTAGCTCGTAGGTTGCATCATAATAGACATAATGGAGATTTCTTTGGAGGAATTTATGTAACCCGCTTAGCTAAATTTCTTGAGATAGACGTTCGTGAAGGAGACATGGAGTTGCCTTCTGCTTATTTAGATTTTGATTCTATGGTTTCCCACCATTTTGTCGAGAGGAACGAATCACCTCTCCAGTACCGACTAATCTTTGTCAGACATTGTGTTGTCCATATTACTCTTCCTGCTCCTGCTTTCTTTGATTATCAGGCAAGAGGAGGATATACTATTACTAGAGAGGAGGCAGATGAGTACGAGAGGAGAGCGGAGGCCGCTCGTCGTCACGCTGCAGCTTAGGAGGCGATAGCCGCTGAATTATAGTACAACCCCAACAACTATTATTATGGATATCAGCCAGGCCAGCCGTGGCCATAGACCAACTTAGTCCAAAAGCCTAAGCTTGGGGGAGTATGTATTTCCCACCGACATTACATTTATGATTCACACACACTCATTGCTAGACGTCGGTGGTCATACTTTTTCATTGTATCATCCATGCTAGTTTATTTCCTTTTATGCTTTCTTCTTGTGTGATTAATAAACCTTAAGAAAAACCAAAAAATTAGTTGTAGCTTTTAATTAATTTACTTTCCATGCTTGTAGTAGTAAATAAAAAGAAAACCCAAAAATATTTCCCGCCCTTCTTTTGCTTGTTGGGAGCTTTCCCGTGTAAATAGTTTTATTTCTTTTCTTTTCTTTGGGGGTCAGTAGGAGAAGACCATGATTAAATTGTTGAAGTGGCTCTTACATGCATTATTGTTTATCTGACAAAAGAGCCCATATTGCCTTGTCTTCTCCTGTTTATTGAATGCTCGCAGATTCCAGCTTAGTCCAATGCACGTGCACTCTTATTATTATTCACATCGTTCGGTCGTGCAAGTGAAAGGCAATTATGATGATATATGCTGGAATGACTGAGATGAGAAAAGCTGGTATGAACTCGACCTCTTTTGTGTTTGTAAATATGATGAGTTCATCATTCTTGATTCAGCTTGTTATGAATAAACATGTTTGCAATGACAATTAGAGATCATAGTTGCTTGTGCCATGCTTGATTAGCTATGAGTTATAATGATTTACCTTGCGTGCCAACATGCTATTAAAATGGTATCCTCCTCTGAATGATTTAAGTGACTTGAGTTGGCACATGTTCACGCATGTAGTTGAAACAAATCAACGTAGCCTTCACGATATTTATGTTCATGGTGGATTATATCCTACTCATGCTTGCATCCAATGTTCATTAATTTTAATGCATGTACATGGCTGTTGTCGCTCTCTAGTTTGTCGCTTCCCAGTCTTTTGCTAGCCTTCACCTGTACTAAGCGGGAATACTGCTTGTGCATTCAAACTCCTTAAGCCCCAAAGTTATTCCACATGAATCCACTATACCTTCCTATATGTGGTATCTACCTGTCGGTCCAAGTAAATTTGTATGTGCCAAACTTTAAACCTTCAAATAAATATCCTGTTTTGTATGCTCGAATAGCTCATGTATCAACTAGGGCTGTCTGTATCTTCCATGTTAGGCGGGTTATTCTCAAGAGGAGTGGACTCCGCTCCTCACTCACGAGATAAAGGGCTGGTCACCGGGATGCCCAGTCCCATGCTTTATGCAAACTAAATCAAAATAATTGCAAACAAAACTCCCCCTGGGACCTAATGTATGTTGGAAGCACTCGTTGTTTCGAGCAAGCCATGGATTGATGTTTGTTGGTGGAGGGGGAGTATAAACTTTACCATTCTATTTGGGAACCGCCTATAATGTGTGTAGCATGGAAGATATCGCCATCTCTTGGTTGTTTGTTGAAAATGAAAGTATACCGCTCAAAATATTATTCACCTCTATTTTAAAACCGAGCTCTGGCACCTCTACAAATCCCTGCTTCCCTCTGCGAAGGGCCTATCTATTTACTTTTATGTTGAGTCATCACCCTCTTATTAAAAGCACTAGTTGGAGAGCGCAACTGTCATTTGCATTCATTGCTGTTAGTTTACATTGGGTGTGACTATGATTGGATCTCTTTTACCATGAATTACAATGTCTAGTCAGTCCTTGATCTTTAAAGGTGCTCTGCATTTTTGTTTTGCGGTCTCAGAAAGGGCTAGCGAGATACCATCTTGTTATATCATATTATGATTGTTTTGAGAAAGTGTTGTCATCCGAGATTTATTATTATGGCTTGCTAGTTGATTATGTTATTGATATGAGTAATCATGAGACCTGAGAATTATTGCAAATGTGGTTAGTTATAATCTTTGCTGAAAACTTGAATGCTAGCTTGACATATTTACAACAACAAGAGCAAACGGAGTTTGTAAAAGTTTTTCTTTATTTCTTTTAGTTTGTCAACTGAATTGCTTGAGGACAAGCAAGGGTTTAAGCTTGGGGGAGTTGATACGTCTCCGTCGTATCTACTTTTCCAAACACTTTTTCCCTTGTTTTGGACTCTAACTTGTATGATTTGAATGGAACTAACCCGGACTAACGCTATTTTCAGCAGAATTGCCATGATGTTGTTTTTTGTGCAAAAAAAAGAAGTTCTCGGAATGACCTGAAACTCCACGGAATATCTTACAACAAATAATAAAAAATCCTCGCCAAAGATGAAGATCAAGGGGCCCACACCCTTCTCACGAGGGTGGGGGGCGCCCCCTACCTCGTGGGCCCCCTGGAGACCCCTCGACTCCACTCCAACTCTATATAACTGCTTTCGGGGAGAAAAAATTAGGGGGGAAGAAATCATCACGTTTTACGATACAGAGCCACCGCCAAGCCCTAAAACCTCTCGGGAGGGCTGATCTGGAGTTCGTTCGGGGCTCTGGAGAGGGGGATTCGTCGCTGTCATCATCATCAACCATCCTCCATCACCAATTTCATGATGCTCACCGCCGTGCGTGAGTTCCATCGTAGGCTTGCTGGACGGTGATGGGTTGGATGAGATTCACCATGTAATCGAGTTAGTTTTGTTAGGGTTTGATCCCTAGTATCCACTATGTTCTGAGATTGATGTTGCTATGACTTTGCTATGCTTAATGCTTGTCACTAGGGCCCGAGTGCCATGATTTCAGATCTGAACCTATTATGTTTTCATCAATATATGAGAGTTCTAGATCCTATCTTGCAAGTCTATACACTACAAAAAAAAATACACTTCCATGATGATACGTGTTTGTCACAGTAGGTCGCTTTTTTTGTCATGCATGTACATCCATGAAAAATTTATGACAGAATCAAGATAGTCATACCTGTGCTGTCGTAGAAGTGTTCCATGACATTACCAAAATTATCATCATGGAAGTGTCCACTTCCATGATGATAAATCGCGCATCACAGAAGTGCTTTCGTCAAGGGTGACCGACACGTGGCATCCACCGTAACGGAACGCCGTTAAGCTATCGGGTCGGGTTTTGGATTCGATAACCCGTTAACAGCACCGACCAATGGGGATTTTCCACGTGTAAAATCATCATTGGCTAAAGGAAACACGTGTCGGCTCATTGTTGGGACAGATGTCATCCACTCATTGGACAGGAGGCGCCTATGATAGGTCGACACGTGGCACAGCCCAACAATGGCCCATTCTGGTGAAAAAGGTCGACCCAGTAAAAATTAGCAGGCCGGCCCATATAAGGCCTACTTGTGTCAGGTCCATTTAAGCCCATGGCCCATACGAGATGTGCCAATTCGGCCCGTTAAAGATTTGACACCATTGCAGCCCATCGCCAGTTCGAGCCCATTAACAGCCCGCTATATATTTGGGCTCAATAGCGGCCCGATGAGATTTCGTCCTGTTAACGGCCCATTTAATGGATGGGCCAATTTTCAGGATGTACATCTTTCGGCCTTTTAGCGACCCATTTAAATATTGGGCTAATTTCTGGCCCGGTGTCTCTTTCAGCCTATTGACGACCCATAAATCTGATGGGTCATTTGTAGTCGGACCTGAGTTTCGGCCTTTTAGCGGCCCATTTAAGTGTTGGGCCAATTTCTGGCCCGGTGTCACTTTCAGCCTGTTGATGGCCCATAAATCAGTTGGGCCCATTGTAGTCAGACCTGAGTTTTGGCCTTTTAGAGACCCATTTAAGTGTTGGGCCAATTCTCGGCCCTATGTGCCTTTCGGCCTGTTAACGGACCATAAATGAGTTGGGCCATTTGTAGTCGGACCTTAGTTTTGGCCTCTTAACGGCCCATGCCCTTCATGGTCCAATACCAGCCCGGTTTCTCTTTCCGCCTGCTAAAGGCCCACAACACAGTTGGGCCGTTTATAATACGACCTGACTTTCGGCCTCTTAGCGGCCCATGCTCTTCATGGTCCAATACAAGCCCGCTGTCTCTTTCGGCCTGCTAAAGGCCTACAGTATAGTTGGGCCATATGTAGCCCAAACTTAGTAACGGCATGTTAACGGCCCGTGAAATAAATTGGGGCCACCTGTTGCCCGCTTCGATGTCGGCCTTAACGACCCGGGAGGTAAGAGGGCCGACCATTAACTTTCGGCCTAGTAACGGCCCATTAACTTAATGGGCCCACTAAACTTCGTTCATGTCTTTAGGCCAAATTAGATAATTTGAGCCCATTACGACGAGCAAAGGTATGGCATACAGGGAATAATGTTGCACATCCAGAATATATTACAGGAAAATACATCCACTTGGCAATCAAAGATTGATGCCAGTGCAAATAAATGAGCAGAACCTAACCATCTACAATGTCACAATTTCCAACCTCAGCACAGATGACGCCCATAAGCATGTGGGCAAGTTCTTGCTGCTTTGCCACACTGTCTCTGAAAACATTAATTAGTTGTTGTGTCGCACGACTCTGCACCTCTGATTCATCCACCATTTCCATCATTGCTTCAGCCATTAATTGGTTCAGATATACTGAACATATTAATCGCATCCGAGACTGAGGATACTGAACATATTCAGATGGCGATTTTGGTAGGCTTGTATTATTGATAGTGGAGAGTGTCTTAACCACTGCATCATAACATAAATTAGGATGAGAACCAAACAGATTAATCATGAGTTATTGCCATATTACCTGGCCTAGATTTACTGGAAAGAAACAATGGGGTTGCCTTGCTGTTTTCAGAGTTTGTCTTCTTATCTTCAGCAGCCTGCACAAAATTAACACACTAGCATTGCTATCATTGGCCAAGTCAGATAATAGGAAAGCAACATTGACACAACGAACGTTTGGGCAACTAGCCTACACCAAATTAACACAATATGGCACAACTATCATCAGCCAGGTAGGTAATACGAAAGCAACATTGACACAATGAATGAATGGGCAACCAGAGAAGCACTACAATTCAATAAGTGCGTGATATGAGATAGCACATTCATGCAGCTCAGTACGCAAAACTACCAGGCAGTGTTCCTTACAAAAATCAACATTGGCGCCTTTAACATTTTGCTACAACGAATTTTAGATCAGATAAAGGTTAGATTCAGGCCGATTAACAAAATACATGCTGATGTAAAAATATAGTGATATACAACAGGTACTTACATCAGCACTGGAGCATCGAGAATTCTCGCAAGATATTTTCCTCGAATACGATCCCAATGGAGGAAGTCTTGTATCGTTTAACCTTATTTTCTAAAAGAGAGACGGGTAAGAAACATGTAGAAAATATGATCAGAATGCTATAAAATTTCATGATGTGAGGATACGCACACGCTTCTTAGAATGGAGTTGACATTCTTTTGCTGGACTGGAGCGGACTAGTTCTTTGGCCACTGGAATCTGCTTATTATTAGTGGGAGTTGGGTTTCTCTGTGCTGGAGCAGTATCTATGAAAAATGGAGTTGGTTTCTTATCTCCTGGTGTTTGGATCTTTTGCAAAGACCTAGTATGTAACCCTTCAGATTCTAACATAGCCATCTTCCCCTTGCATGCCTTATATAGAAGAATGGTGATTTGGTTATAAAACATGCTACAGCAGAGATGGAATAGGTACTGAAGAATAGAAAGGCATGACATATTGACATGTATTCACTCCATCCGGAAATAAATGGATGGGTCTAGGCGTATTTCAGTTATAGATACATCCAGTTTTATCCATTTCTGCGACTTTAATCCGTACAGAGGGAGTATGATGTAAGAGCTAGGGATACGACAGGCAACACAGTAAAAAAACACTGAAAAACCCACTGCAGAACCAAAGTATTCAAACCCACTGATATGAGATAGTACACTCATGCAGCTCAGGATGCAAAACTACCAGACAGTTTTCCTTGCAAAAATCAACATTGTGGCCTTTAATCATACATTTTGCTACAACTAAATTTAGATCAGATAAAGGTTGGATTCACGCCGATTAGCAAAATACATGCTGATGTAAAAATATAGCGATATACAACAGGTACTTACATCTACATTGGAGCACAGAGAATTCCTGCAAGAATCTTTCCTCATAAACTATACCATTGCAGAAAATCTTCTATCTGTTAAGCTTATTTTCTAAAAGAGAGATGGGTAAGAAACATGTAGAAAATATGATCAGCATTCTATAAAATTTCATGATGCAAGGATACGCACACGCTTCTTAGAATTGAGTTGACATATTTTTGCTGGACTGGAGCGGACTAGTTCTTTGGCCACTGGAATCTTCTTATTATCAGTAGGAGTTGGGTTTCTCTATGCTGGAGCAGTATCTTTAAAAACTGGAGTTGGTTTATTATCTCCTGGCGTTTGGATCTTTTGCAAAGGCCTTGTTTGTAACCCTTCAGATTCTAACATAGTCGTCTTCCCCTTGCATGCCTTGTATAGAAGAATGGTGCTTTAATTATAAAACATGCGGCAGCAGAGAGATGGAATAGGTACTGAAGAATAGAAAGGCATGACATATTGACATGTATTCCCTCCATCCAAAAAAAATGGATGGGTCTAGGCGTATTTCCGTTCTAGATACATCATTTTTTATCCATTTCGGCAACATGTAATCCGGAGGGAGGGAGTATGGTGTAAGAGCTAGGGATAGGATAGGACAACACAGCAAAAAAACACTAGTTGAATGTAAAACTGTATGCTAGCGGAATACATACAGAAATAACTAAGGCAACATACACGTGTATGATTGGGAAAATAAGATGGCATTGCAACAGAGCACTAGAACAACACTTCAATGTAAGAAAACATGGTATGGTAGACAGATGAAGTACATACAGATGAATAACAATGCATAAGATATTCAGAAGCATGATGTCCAAATTAAGCAGATGGCATTACGATAGAGTAGAATGACAGTACTTAAATTTGAAAACATGTTATCATGAAAGGAATAGGTACTGAAAAACAGGAAGGCATGACTTATTTACATGCATGATCAGCATGCTAAGCACATGGCATTGCAACAGAGTAGATACACTCCAGGACATTATATGCATGTTGTACCCATATCACAGGCTAAGTTAGAGCAAGGACGTTGTGGGGTGAAGAGGATTCATCATCTTTCTGCAAGTCTTCTGAAGAACTGCCTTTACATGTTCCATCATATTGGGTATCATTGACATCAAGTTTATTGGCCTTTACATTGCTCCGTGAGGTTCTTGTGGATATATCATTGTGTGCAATTATATCTGACATGCATGGAAGACAACTAGTAGTTAGATTTATGTAATGAGTGCCTGTAGGAGACGACATAAATAGTAGGACTGGGGTTAACTAGTAGCAACGGGTCCCATAAACTAAAGGGAGAACACAGATGAAAGCTACAAAATATGTATCGTTTGTACTCGAGATTAACTAGATGGCACACAAAAGTATTAAAGAACAACATAGGAAATACTAGAAGTGGTATAATACTATAATCACCAGCCTGTGGGATAGCATTGGCTGATGGATGATAACTATGGAACATTGTTACCTAAATAACAAGTATCTTAGCTAAACTATGGAACAACGTTAACTCCCGAACAAGACCCGTAAGAGATCAGCATGAATATACAGTGAAATGTGATGATCTATTTTCCATGCTTAGATGAATAACAAAGCCATAAATGTTGCACACAAGTAAGATGAGGGTACAACCTATCTGGCTGCCATCCATAGGAGTGAGCATCATGTGCTGACTTATCGATGGCCCTGCAGTTGTTGTGGCTGTGCATGTCGGGCACGCGCATTCGATGCAGGGAACTGTTGAGTGGGGACTATAGCTCTCTTCTGGTGTATGCTTCCCTTGTTGGAGCAGCTGCCATGAGTCAGAAGACGGTGTGTCTGAAGATGCAGATAACGCATAATGTTAAGAACGACATATCGCTTTGATCTGAAGAAATACACTAAGAGATCAACAGCAAGGTACGAGAGTGGTCACACGTCTGTTGACTGAAGACTAAATTGGGGTCACACGATTTTATTTTATTTTGGTACTGTCCGATCTACGCCGGATGGCTGGCCATCTTGTGCCTCCTGGCTGACACTGTTCGGAATCTTCCCCGAAGAGCAAGCGACCAACGGCAGAGCAGCCTGCCTTCGCTGTCTATGGCGCCGACCAAAACCCCGCTCCCCGCCCCACCGCACTGCCGTGGTTGCGCCACCCCCGGTCCAATCCACAAAGACTCCTCGTCATCCAGATCCGGCGGCGGCAGTACCTCCAACCCACGCAACTCTAAAAGATAGCCATCTAAGCGTTGCTTCCACGGCGAACTTTGCGGCCCCGCACCCTTACGTTAGACACGAGCCAACTGACAGCCTAGGAGCTTTGCCGCCTCGAGGGGTGCTGCTTCCCATTGCAAATCGATTGGCCCAGAAAAAAAATTCAGACAACTAACGCCTAAATAAAGTGATTTGAGATGAGGGTGCGACCTATCTGGCGGCATGGTGAAGTAGGCAGGTCCAGCTGCCGAGTCGGTGAGGCCGGCGCGGTTGCGGTGGCGACCGGCGGCAGGGAAAGAGCGATGTCACGACGGTCGACGGCTATGCCGAAGCAGCGCCAGGACTCTGGACGGATCCGAAGTTGGAGCCGCTCCGGCGCCGTGAACAACGGCGGGGGTGAATCGGCTCTGGTACGGTTCACGCGGCCGTTGTCGAGGTAGCACCAGCAGCACGGAGTAAGAGGCACACAGCCCAGTGCACGACAACAAATGGACAGCGTCTCCGGCATTAGGGAGGAGGGCGGCTGTGAAATTGGTGCGGTGGGGGCACCATGGAGGTGGGGCTGAGGTTTCGTGGCTTAGGAGAAGGGAGCTTCCCGGGGAGAAGGTGCTTTGGCGCCCACGAGGTATGAATGGGGGCAGGCGGGGGAAATTGGGAGGGGAGTGGAACCATGTCTTATGGACGCATTTGTCTGAAATGTAAGGGGGAGTTACAGTTCGACCCTTGCCTATAGGCTTCTCGGCTTGGGTCTGTGTACTGAGGGTCGGGGATAGTAGAGTAACTTTGCTTCTCTGGGCGGGAGTGATTTCGGGCAGGGAGGGCGTGTTTTGAACTATAGTGGGCGCGAGCGATTTCGGATGAGGAGAGTGTGTTTTGAAATAGTGGGCGCGAGCTATTTCGAGCGAGGAGAGCGTGTTTTGCCGACCATGGTTTATGAATTATTCGGCACATGTCATTTCGGCCGAGGAGAAGGCGTGCTTGGATGAAGTTACGAACCTACCCTCGATGTACAACGGGCCAATTGATGCATGTCCCACATAGGACGGTAATTTCGCGTCTCCCATTTATTTTCTCGGGTGAATTCCACCGAGCAGAGAGGATGTTTAATGATTCGTTCAAATTTTGGGAGAACGAGCATCCATGTCTACCTTACCAAGTCGATTCGGATCAAATTTTGAAATATTAGCTTGCCACTTCTTTTTTAGATGGAGAGATGATGCTCGGGAGTAATGTGTTTTTACATGCTCGTTGCTAGCGATTTACTATATGACAAATAGTTGACCCACTCAAAAACGGGAATCAAACCCAAAATGAAATATCTCGATTCAATGAAATAACTCGTTCAGTATGTCAAAATAGTGAACTAAATCCAAAATTGAACACCTCAATCGAGTAGCATGTTGTATAGTATTATAGTACTCCATGAACATGTTGAAAGTCAAATTAATGAACTTGTTTGATATACGCATATATCCATTCATGTGTGGATTGCAGACAACATGTTCTCCAATTTAAATATTTGAATGCAAGTTTATATCGAAACATGGTTTATATCAGTCTTTGATGCATAAAACGCGACCTCCCCCTCTCCCGGACTCCTGTTCTCTCTCTCTCTCTCTCTCTCAC
>NC_057794.1:255927152-255929620 GCF_018294505.1 Triticum aestivum
CTCTCTCGGACTCCTGTTCTCTCTCTCTCTCTCTCTCTCTCTCTCTCTCTCTCTCTCTGTGTCGCCGACAATCTTCAATTCTGTCGCACGCATCCGATACAAAAACCTTGTTCGTCCCTCTCCCTTTCTCTCCATCTCTCTCTCTCTTTGTGTGTGTGTGTGGGGGGGGGGGGTCTTTCTAGTTCGCATGCATTTATACACCATCTATAGGTCTCTCTCGCACACTATGTATGATACTCTAGCTAGTCCAAGATAGATATCTTGGGTGCACTCATCATACGCACATAGATTCCTTGGCTCTTTGCTTGTAACTCTCTCACGCACCACTATGTCGTCTCGGAGCTCTTCCCCCCTCTCTCAAACTCTCCATCCACCTGGGTCACACATACACATGCATATCTCACTCGCACTCGATAGGACCATCTAAAACTCTATCTCTCCCCCTCGTTCTCTCTCCATCTCACACGCGCACACACACAATCTCATGCCCAGCTAGCCAAGTATGATGGTCTCTCAGTCAATTGTAGGCACACGCAGTCCCCCCTATATGTATATGACTAGCTAATCTTAGTCTCCATCACAAACATGTGCATGGTCTATCTCGATTTCTCTCGGGGCATCTTTCTATCGCGCACGCACTCCCTCGATCTCCCACCCATATAGTCCCCTCACGGTCTCGACGGGATCTCTCTATCACAAACACACCCTCTCTCCCTCCTCATGCGTCCATGCCATCCATGTGTATCTCTCGACCTTTGTTCCTCGTTGGCCACACCTCTATTGGACATGTTCTACAGGGGTGTCTCTCTCCGTTGCAAACAATCACACACTAGCTATCTTCATGTATCTCCTCGCCTCGCTTTTCCATCTCGGAGATGCATGCGTGATATGTTCGCATAAGAAACGAAAAAGCACACACTCTCTCTAATTTATCGTTTGTTGTCACTTTCTCTTTCACACACATACTCTTTTTGCACACTTACTCATTCTCCTTCACACGCACTTGATCTGTCTCGACTGAGGCACTCTCCTCGGTCCATAGCACATAGATTTATTGAAAAGTCAAACATCACAAAGTTTGACCATGTACGTGGAGAAAAAGAATTGCATCTAGTACGGCAAACATCTGCCATTAGATTCACCATGAGATGTAGTTTTGTATGATGTATCTTTGGTATTGTAGATATAAATAACATTTACGTAAACCTGATCAAAGTTTCCAAAGTTTGACTTCTAAAAAAT
Source organism: Triticum aestivum (assembly GCF_018294505.1). Lineage (NCBI taxonomy): Eukaryota > Viridiplantae > Streptophyta > Magnoliopsida > Poales > Poaceae > Triticum > Triticum aestivum. The sequence goes on from NC_057794.1 coordinate 255,928,395, forward strand.
TTACATGCACTGCATTATCGAGCGGATGGAATATCTCTTTCCCCCTATCAGCTATCTGATGCACCACTCAGCCTTATCGGGGCTCCTTAATCTCTCTCAAACTTTATTGGTCAGTTTGGTTCGTGACCTGACCCTCATGCCTTGATGGCCGGTACTGCCTGGTGTGGACGTGAGATGTAAAATATTTCTGCCTGGCCAGGCTTGTGTGGTGCTGAAGCGTTTGGTTCATGCTTGGGCCAGGCAAAGCATCAACGTCCCATCAATCAATCCATGCATCAATTATTTAATGCTAACATCCATCCATGTTGCTGTTAGCCTCGTGGCCACACGACCAGGCACGACCAGGCGTTCGAAGTCGGTCGCTTGGCCCAGGCTACTTGCAGTGTCTGGAGTTCAGCCAGGCTAATTAAAGTGCAAGGGAACCCAGGCCAGGCGGGCTTTCTTTTTCACAGGGTAGCAACCAAACAAGCATGCATGAAATCCAGCCACAACCCCAGGCCAGGCAAAAGATGCTCAGGACGCAAGCCAAACTGGCCATATATCTCCCTGGTTCACACATACACATGTCTCGCTCGCGCTATACATATAGACCCATCCAACACTCTCCGCCCTTGTTCTCTCTCCATGTGACACGCGCCCCCCTAAGTACCATAATCCCTCAATCCATCATAGGCGCAAGTGTTGGGTTTCGTAGTAATTTCAAAAAAATTCCTACGCACACGCAAGATCATGGTGATGTATAGCAACGAGAGGGGGGAGTGTGATCTACGTACCCTTGTAGATCGACAACGGAAGCTTTAGCACAATGTGGTTGATGTACTCGTACGTCTTCACGGCCCGACCGATCAAGCACCGAAACTACGGCACCTCCGAGTTTTAACACACATTCAGCTCGATGACGATCCCCGGACTCCGATCCAGCAAAGTGTCGGGGAAGAGTTCCGTCAGCACGACGGCGTGGTGACGATCTTGATGTTCCACTGTCGCAGGGCTTCGCCTAAGCACCGCTACAATATTATCGAGGACTATGGTGGAAGGGGGCACCGCACACGGCTAAGAATATGATCACGTGGATCAACTTGTGTGTCAAGGGATGCCCCCTGCCCCCGTATATAAAGGATCAAGGGGAGGAGGCCGGCCGGCCCTCTATGGCGCGCCAAGGAGGAGTCCTCCTCCTAGTAGGAGTAGGACTCCTACTAGGAGGGGGAAAGAAGTGGGGAGGGAGA
>NC_057794.1:255930320-255953489 GCF_018294505.1 Triticum aestivum
GGGGGAGGAGGCGCGCAGCCCACCTCTGGCTGCCCCTCTCTCTCTCTCCACTAAGGCCCATATGGCCCATTACTTCTCCGGGGGGGGGGGGTTCCGGTAACCCTCTAGCTCTCCGGTTTTCTCCGGAATCACCCGGAACACTTCCGGTGTCCGAATATAGCCGTCCAATATATCAATCTTTATGTCTCGACCATTTCGAGACTCCTCGTCATGTCCGTGATCACATCCGGGACTCCGAACTAACTTCGGTACATCAAAACTCATAAACTCATAATATAACTATCATCGAAACCTTAAGCGAGCGGACCCTACGGGTTCGAGAACAATGTAGACATGACCGAGACACGTCTCCGGTCAATAACCAATAGCGGAACCTGGATGCTCATATTGGCTCCTACATATTCTATGAAGATCTTTATCGGTCAGACCGCATAACAACATACGTTGTTCCCTTTGTCATCGGTATGTTACTTGCCCGAGATTCGATCGTCGGTATCTCAATACCTAGTTCAATCTCGTTACCGGCAAGTCTCTTTACTCGTTCCGTAATACATCATCTCGCAACTAACTCATTAGTTGCAATGCTTGCAAGGCTTATGTGATGTGCATTACCGAGAGGCCCCAGAGATACCTCTCCGACAACCGGAGTGACAAATCCTAATCTCGAAATACGCCAACCCAACATGTACCTTTGGAGACACCTGTAGAGCACCTTTATAATCACCCATTTACGTTGTGACGTTTGGTATCACACAAAGTGTTCCTCCGGCAAACGGGAGTTGCATAATCTCATAGTCATAGGAACATGTATAAGTCATGAAGAAAGCAATAGCAACATACTAAACGATCGGGTGCTAAGCTAATGGAATGGGTCATGTCAATCAGATCATTCACCTAATGATATGATCCCGTTAATCAAATAACAACTCCTTGTTCATGGTTAGGAAACATAACCATCTTTGATTAACGAGCTAGTCAAGTAGAGGCATACTAGTGACACTCTGTTTGTCTATGTATTCACACATGTATTATGTTTCCGGTTAATACAATTCTAGCATGAATAATAAACATTTATCATGATATAAGGAAATAAATAATAACTTTATTATTGCCTCTAGGGAATATTTCCTTCAGTCTCCCACTTGCACTAGAGTCAATAATCTAGATTACACAGTAATGATTCTAACACCCATGGAGCCTTGGTGCTGATCATGTTTTGCTCGTGGAAGAGGCTTAGTCAACGGGTCTGCAACATTCAGATCCGTATGTATCTTGCAAATCTCTATGTCTCCCACCTGGACTAGATCCCGGATGGAATTGAAGCGTCTCTTGATGTGCTTGGTTCTCTTGTGAAATCTGGATTCCTTTGCCAAGGCAATTGCACCAGTATTGTCACAAAAGATTTTCATTGGACCCGATGCACTAGGTATGACACCTAGATCAGATATGAACTCCTTCATCCAGACTCCTTCATTTGCTGCTTCCGAAGCAGCTATGTACTCCGCTTCACATGTAGATCCCGCTACAACGCTTTGTTTAGAACTGCACCAACTGACAGCTCCACCGTTTAATGTAAACACGTATCCGGTTTGCGATTTAGAATCGTCCGGATCAGTGTCAAAGCTTGCATCAACGTAACCTTTTACGATGAGCTCTTTGTCACCTCCATATATGAGAAACATATCCTTAGTCCTTTTTAGGTATTTCAGGATGTTCTTGACCGCTGTCCAGTGATCCACTCCTGGATCACTTTGGTACCTCCCTGCTAGACTTATGGCAAGGCACACATCAGGTCTGGTACACAGCATTGCATACATGATAGAGCCTATGGCTGAAGCATAGGGAACATCTTTCATTTTCTCTCTATATTCTGCAGTGGTCGGGCATTGAGTCTTACTCAACTTCACACGCTGTAACACAGGCAAGAACCCTTTCTTTGCTTGATCCATTTTGAACTTCTTCAAAACTTTGTCAAGGTATGTGCTTTGTGAAAGTCCAATTAAGCGTCTTGATCTATCTCTATAGATCTTAATGCCTAATATGTAAGTAGCTTCACCGAGGTCTTTCATCAAAAAACTCTTATTCAAGTATCCCTTTATGCTATCCAGAAATTCTATATCATTTCCAATTAGTAATATGTCATCCACATATAATATTAGAAATGCTACAGAGCTCCCACTCACTTTCTTGTAAATACAGGCTTCTCCAAAAGTCTGTATAAACCCAAATGCTTTGATCACACTATCAAAGCGTTTATTCCAACTCCGAGAGGCTTGCACCAGTCCATAAATGGATCGCTGGACACACTTTGTTAGCTCCCTTTGGATCGACAAAACCTTCTGGTTGCATCATATACAACTCTTCTTCCAGAAATCCATTCAGGAATGCAGTTTTGACATCCATCTGCCAAATTTCATAATCATAAAATGCGGCAATTGCTAACATAATTCGGACAGACTTAAGCATCGCTTCGGGTGAGAAGGTCTCATCGTAGTCAATCCCTTGAACTTGCCGAAAACCTTTTGCGACAAGTCGAGCTTTGTAGACAGTAATATTACCGTCAGCGTCAGTCTTCTTCTTGAAGATCCATTTATTCTCAATTGCTTGCCGATCATCAGGCAAGTCAACCAAAGTCCATACTTTGTTCTCATACATGTATCCCATCTCAGATTTCATGGCTTCAAGCCATTTTGCGGAATCTGGGCTCACCATCGCTTCTTCATAGTTCGTAGGCTCATCATGATCTAGTAGCATGACTTCCAAAACAGGATTACCGTACCACTCTGGCGCGGATCTTACTCTGGTTGATCTACGAGGTTCAGTAGTATCTTGTTCTGAAGTTTCATGATCATCATCATTAGCTTCCTCACTAACTGGTGTAGGTGTTACAGAAACAGTTTTCTGTGATGCACTACTTTCCAATAAGGGAGTAGGTACAGTTACCTCGTCAAGTTCTACTTTCCTCCCACTCACTTCTTTCGAGAGAAACTCCTTCTCCAGAAAGTTTCCGAACTTAGCAATAAAAGTCTTGCCTTCGGATCTGTGATAGAAGGTGTATCCAATAGTCTCCTTTGGATATCCTATGAAGACACATTTCTCCGATTTGGGTTCGAGCTTATCAGGTTGAAGCTTTTTCACATAAGCATCGCAGCCCCAAACTTTCAGAAACGACAACTTTGGTTTCTTGCCAAACCATAGATCATAAGGCGTCGTCTCAACGGATTTTGATGGTGCCCTATTTAACGTGAATGCGGCCGTCTCTAGAGCGTATCCCCAAAACGATAGCGGTAAATCAGTAAGAGACATCATAGATCGCACCATATCTAGTAAAGTACGATTACGATGTTCGGACACACAATTACGCTGTGGTGTTCCGGGTGGCGTGAGTTGCGAAACTATTCCACAATTTTTCAAATGTACACCAAACTCGTAACTCAAATATTCTCCTCCACGATCAGATCGTAGAAACTTTATTTTCTTGTTACGATGATTTTCAACTTCACTCTGAAATTCTTTGAACTTTTCAAACGTTTCAGACTTATGTTTCATTAAGTAGATATACCCATATCTGCTAAGTCATCTATGAAGGTGAGAAAATAACGATATCCGCCACGAGCTTCAATACTCATCGGACCACATACATCTGTATGTATGATTTCCAACAAATCTGTTGCTCTCTCCACAGTACCGGAGAACGGTGTTTTAGTCATCTTGCCCATGAGGCACGGTTCGCAAGTACGAAGTGATTCATAATCAAGTGGTTCCAAAAGTCCATCAGTATGGAGTTCCTTCATGCGCTTTACATCGATATGACCTAAACGGCAGTGCCACAAATAAGTTGCACTATCATTATCAACTCTGCATCTTTTGGCTTCAATACTATGAATATGTGTGTCACTACTATCGAGATTCAATAAAAATAGACCACTCTTTAAGGGTGCATGACCATAAAAGATATTACTCATATAAATAGAACAACCATTATTCTCAGATTTAAATGAATAACTGTCTCGCATCAAACAAGATCCAGATATAATGTTCATGCTTAACGCTGGCACCAAATAACAATTATTTAGGTCTAATATTAATCCCGAAGGTAGATGTAGAGGTAGCATGCCGACTGCGATCACATCGACTTTGGAACCGTTTCCCACGCGCATCGTCACCTCGTCCTTAGCCAATCTTCGCTTAATCCGTAGTCCCTGTTTCGAGTTGCAAATATTAGCAACAGAACCAGTATCAAATACCCAGGTGCTACTGCGAGCATTAGTAAGGTACACATCAATAACATGTATATCACATATACCTTTGTTCACCTTGCCATCCTTCTTATCCGCCAAATACTTGGGGCAGTTCCGCTTCAAGTGACCAGTCTGCTTGCAGTAGAAGCACTCAATTTCAGGCTTAGGTCCAGGTTTGGGTTTCTTCTCTTGAGTAGCAACTTGCTTGCTGTTCTTTTTGAAGTTCCCCTTCTTCTTCCCTTTGCCCTTTTTCTTGAAACTAGTGGTCTTGTTGACCATCAACACTTGATGCTCCTTCTTGATTTCTACCTCCGCAGCTTTCAGCATTGCGAAGAGCTCGGGAATAGTCTTATTCATCCCTTGCATATTTTAGTTCATCACGAAGCTCTTGTAGCTTGGTGGCAGTGATTGGAGAATTCTGTCAATGACGCAATCATCTGGAAGATTAACTCCCAATTGAATCAAGTGATTATTATACCCAGACATTTTGAGTATATGCTCACTGACAGAACTGTTCTCCTCCATCTTGCAGCTATAGAACTTATTGGAGACTTCATATCTCTCAATCCGGGCATTTTCTTGAAATATTAACTTCAACTCCAGAAACATCTCATATGCTCCATGATGTTCAAAACGTCGTTGAAGTCCCGATTCTAAGCCGTAAAGCATGGCACACTGAACTATCGAGTAGTCATCAGCTTTGCTTTGCTAGACGTTCATAACATCTGGTGTTGCTCCAGCAGCAGGCCTGGCACCCAGCGGTGCTTCCAGGACGTAATTCTTCTATGCAGCAATGAGGATAATCCTCAAGTTACGGACCCAGTCCGTGTAATTGCTACCATCATCTTTCAACTTTGCTTTCTCAAGGAACACATTAATATTCAACGGAACAACAGCATGAGCCATCTATCTACAATCAAGCATAAACAAGCAAGATACTATCAGGTACTAAGTTTCATGATAAATTTAGGTTCAATTAATTTACTTAAAGAACTCCCACTTAGATAGACATCCCTCTAATCCTCTAAGTGATTACGTGATCCAAATCAACTAAACCATGTCCGATCATCACGTGGGATGGAGTAGTTTCACTGGTGAACATCACTATGTTGATCATATCTACTATATGATTCACGCTCGACCTTTCGGTCTCCGTGTTCCGAGGCCATATCTGTATATGCTTGGCTCGTCAAGTATAACCTGAGTATTCCGCGTGTGCAACTGTTTTGCACCCGTTGTATTTGAACGTAGAGCCTATCACACCCGATCATCACGTGGTGTCTCAGCACGAAGAACTTTCGCAACGGTGCATACTCAGGGAGAACACTTCTTGATAATTAGTGAGAGATCATCTTATAATGCTACCGTCAATCAAAGCAAGATAAGATGCATAAAAGATAAACCTCACATGCAATCAATATAAGTGATATGATATGGCCATCATCATCTTGTGCTTGTGATCTCCATCTTCGAAGCACCGTCATGATCACCAACGTCACTGGTGCGACACCTTGATCTCCATCGTAGCATCGTTGTCGTCTCGCCAATCTTATGCTTCCACGACTATTGCTACCGCTTAGTGATAAAGTAAAGCATTACAGCGCGATTGCATTGCATACAATAAAGCGACAACCATATGGCTCCTGCCAGTTGCCGATAACTCGGTTACAAAACATGATCATCTCATACAATAAAATTTAGCATCATGTCTTGACCATATCACATCACAACATGCCCTGCAAAAACAAGTTAGACGTCCTCTACTTTGTTGTTGGAAGTTTTACGTGGCTGCTACGGGCTTAAGCAAGAACCAATCTTACCTACGCATCAAAACTACAACGATAGTTTGTCAAGTTGGTGCTGTTTTAACCTTCGCAAGGACCGGGCATAGCCACACTCGGTTCAACTAAAGTTGGAGAAACTGTCACCCGCAAGCCACCTATGTGCAAAGCACGTCGGGAGAACCGGTCTCGCATAAGCGTACGCGTAATGTCGGTCCGGGCTGCTTCATCCAACAATACCGCTGAACCAAAGTATGACATGTTGGTAAGCAGTATGACTTATATCGCCCACAACTCACTTGTGTTCTACTCGTGCATATAACATCAACATATAAAACCTAGGCTCTGATTCTACTGTTGGGTTTTGTAGTAATTTCAAAAAAATTCCTACGCACACGCAAGATCATGGTGATGCATAGCAACGAGAGGGGGGAGTGTGATCTATGTACCCTTGTAAATCAACAACGGAAGCGTTAGCACAACGTGGTTGATGTAGTCGTACGTCTTCACGGCTCGACCGATCAAGCACCAAAACTACGGCACCTCCGAGTTTTAGCACACGTTCAGCTCGATGACGATCCCCGGACTCCGATCCAGCAAAGTGTCGGGGAAGAGTTCCGTCAGCACGATGGCGTGGTGACGATCTTGATGTTCCACTGTCGCAGGGCTTCGCCTAAGCACCGCTACAATATTATCGAGGACTATGGTGGAAGGGGGCACCGCACACGGCTAAGAATATGATCACGTGGATCAACTTGTGTGTCAATGGGTGCCCCCTGCCGCTGTATATAAAGGATCAAGGGGAGGAGGCCGGCCGGCCCTCTATGGCGCGCCAAGGAGGAGTCCTCCTCCTAGTAGGAGTAGGACTCCTACTAGGAGGGGGAAAGAAGTGGGGAGGGAGAGGGAAAGGGGGGCGCCGCCCCCCTCTCCTAGTCCAATTCGGACCAGGGGGGAGGAGGCGCGCAGCCTACCTCTGGCTGCCCCTCTCTCTCTCCACTAAGGCCCATATGGCCCATTACTTCTCCCGGGGGGTGGGTCCGGTAACCCTCCGGCTCTCCGGTTTTCTCCGAAATCACCCGGAACACTTCCGGTGTCCGAATATAGCCGTCCAATATATCAATCTTTATGTCTCGACCATTTCGAGACTCCTCGTCATGTCCGTGATCACATCCGGGACTTCGAACTAACTTCGGTACATCAAAACTCATAAACTCATAATATAACTATCATCGAAACTTTAAGCGTGCGGACCCTACGGGTTCGAGAACAATGTAGACATGACCGAGACACGTCTCCGGTCAATAACCAATAGCAGAACCTGGATGCTCATATTGGCTCCTACATATTCTACGAAGATCTTTATTGGTCAGACCGCATAACAACATACGTTGTTCCCTTTGTCATCGGTATGTTACTTGCCCGAGATTCGATCGTCGGTATCTCAATACCTAGTTCAATCTCGTTACCGGCAAGTCTCTTTACTCATTCCGTAATACATCATCTCGCAACTAACTCATTAGTTGCAATGCTTGCAAGGCTTATGTGATGTGCATTACCGAGAGGGCCCAGAGATACCTCTCCGACAACCGGAGTGACAAATCCTAATCTCGAAATATGCCAACCCAACATGTACCTTTGGAGACACCTGTAGAGCACCTTTATAATCACCCATTTACGTTGTGACGTTTGGTATCACACAAAGTGTTCCTCCGGCAAACGGGAGTTGCATAATCTCATAGTCATAGGAACATGTATAAGTCATGAAGAAAGCAATAGCAACATACTAAACGATCGGGTGCTAAGCTAATGGAATGGGTCATGTCAATCAGATCATTCACCTAATGATGTGATCCCGTTAATCAAATAACAACTCCTTGTTCATGGTTAGGAAACATAACCATCTTTGATTAACGAGCTAGTCAAGTAGAGGCATACTAGTGACACTCTGTTTGTCTATGTATTCACACATGTATTATGTTTCCGGTTAATACAATTCTAGCATGAATAATAAACATTTATCATGATATAAGGAAATAAATAATAACTTTATTATTGCCTCTAGGGCATATTTCCTTCAGCAAGCACTCCCCCCTCCTAAGTATGATTATCTCTTACTAGCCAACATGAACACACGTATTGTCTCCTTCCATCCATACGTCTATCTCGATATCTCTCGGGGCATCTTCTATCGCGCACACACCTTGTCACTTGATCTCCCACCCATGTAGTCCCATCACGATCTCCAGGGGATCTCTCTATGACAAACATACACTCTCTCCTCCCCATGTCTGCATTTTCTCCGTACGTCTCTCTCGACCTCTCTCCATTGTTTGTCAGACCCCTCTTGGCCATGTGCTAGGGGTCTTGCTCTCTCGGTTCCAAACAACCACACATTATCTCCTCACCTTGCCTCCATTGTTTAAGATGCATGTGTGATATGTTTGCATAAGACACGCACGCTTTTTCTCTACTTTTATCGTGTGTTGTCCATGTCTCTTTCACACACGCACGCACACTTTTTTCACTCTCTCTCTCTCTCTCTCTTGTTAGGGACTCTGTCACTTCCATAAGCATATGGATGTTTTGAAAAGTCAAACCTCAGAAACGTTTGACCAGGTATATGTGGAGAAAAACATTTACATCTGGAACGATCATTAGATTCATCACAACATGTACTTACTCCATACTATCATTTATCTTTGGTATTGTAGATATAAGTAATTTCTTTATAAACTTGGTCAAAGTTTCAAAAGTTTGAATTAAAAAAATGTTGGAACTACATTATCGAACGGAGGGAGTAGCTCTTTCTCTCTCTCTCTGCTATCTCTCACGGGCCTCCCCTCTCACTCGAACTCTCTATACCGACGTTTTATACGCTCACTGTGTCAGCGTATAGCTCCGTATATTGTTTAGTTGACTGGTCAACCAATCCACATGCTGCCTTGTCAGCTCGTGTTCTGTATCTTCGTGTGCTGGCCCATGTGACAGTGGGTGAAAATAAGTAAACTAGAGGCTCATCTGACACGCGGTGAAGTAAACAAAGTTGAAACCACTCGGGGTAGCACCCCACATGCTAGTAAATTGAGGGCGCATTGAGGACAAACTTCTTGCGCGCAAAGGACACACTCGCGCACAATTCACCACTGCGCGGCGGCATGCACAGAAGGATGCACTCACGCACACCCAACACAACACACACCAGCACACGTGTACACATCTAGGAGTAGAAGGCCGTGGAAAAATCTAGCGCGATGGCCGCTGCCGGAGCCGTCCACCCCCAATCTTGGTGTTCCGTGCAATGCATGGGCATCTACACACGGGAAATTATGTCGAACAGGGCTAGTTGTAAGCAGGCTAGCTCTACAGCCATGATGATAGTGACTGCAGACGATGAGGCTGACTATGGGATGCCGAACACACGCCTATACTCAGGTGTCATCTCTGGCGCAGGGTCTTGTCACTTCACTTTTAGGAGTAGCACGTAATAATTTGACCAACGGGTAGTACAGTGCTAGTACTCCTACTACTACATTGGTAGTACTACTACTAGTACTAGTAGCACCACCGTCTGGATTTAGGAGTACTACCACGTCCACTGGCACCGAGGAACGTCTCCAGGTAGTATTGCTTGAGGCCGCCAGGGCGAGGGGCCGCTTGGACGACAGCTTCGTCTCCTTGTTCGACGAGGTCCTTGTCGGTTTCCTCGACAAGTTCACCGTCGTCAGGAAGCTTGCAGACGACTTTGACATAAGCCTCCAGCCGACGCGCCCAGGCTCTGCGATGCCCGCCACCCTCAACGGACACTATGGTAACAACCTCTTCGACGCACTGGTGGCCCTGTGACTGCCTGCCGTCGCGCCAGAGAATGTCCACCTCGAGGTCGCGCTCACCGCACAGCGCCTGGCGCAGCAAGACACCATCGACATAATCACCCACGTCTACGCGCAAATCGTCCACAAGGACTACTACATGCAAGAGGAGGACGATAGGACGCTGACCTTCTTGGAGCGCAGGGCAACCTTGGACGGCACTATTCAGAAGCATGTTCAGCTCGCCGCCAACGCCGCTGCTCCTCACACGTCGGTTGGTGACCCGGCGCACTAGGGCATGAGGATGTCGTTGAACGTTGATGGATCTGTATGTATTTTTATCTTTCCGTCAAATCCATGTAGTAGTATATGATACTATAGTAATTATCTTACCTTTCGCATCAACTTCATAATTTTCGTACGTACTCCATGCATGAACGGCGCCTGAACCAAACTTCTCATTACTCTAGGCAAAATCGTTATTTTCTATCTATCGATCGCGCCATGGAGCAGAACCAAATTTTACAAGTTACGAGTTCAAAAGGAAAAGCCTGCCTTGTTCGCGTCGCACCCCCACATGGTTGGTCCAGCACGCCGCTCAAGCGGGAATGCGTGTGGTGTTGCATTTTCACTTACAAGTGGGACCGCAGTTGAGCAAACCGACTATCGGCAAACCCCCACCCCGCCCACCGCGCGATGGCTGAGAAAATTGGTGTCGGATGGGACTCGTGTGGGTGGTGTGTGCCGTACTGCTAGACGTGAATGCTACTGAGTTATGGCCCATGCCACCCCACTATATCGAGCCTATATCGAGGTACGTAGAACAAATTTTCTGCAGTCTGTGCTCAGCCCTCCTCTATCTCTCTTCTTAGCCAGCCAGCGGACGCGCGGAGCCCATCGTCTGTTTGCTCACATGCGGCCCCACATGTCAGTGAAAACGCAAGAGGACCCACTGAACCTGCACATCTTTCACCTCGATGTGCTGGTGATGAAAAACAAATCCAATAAAGTTCTTCGGTGGCCGCTTTTGGAGTTACTCAATAGTAGTAAGATTCTATTTACAATTTAACCCAAGATGCACATCTCGTGGCTTCAACTACCACTATATTTTCTTTCATGACATGACATGGATGCTGGATGTCCCACGTGTCGGCAAAAGGAGGAAGAACCCGACCAAATCTTCGGTTCTGCTCTCGGATTAGACTAGTTGTGCTAACTTAAAAAATTTATTGTGTACTCCATCGGTTCCAAAATACTTGACTTCCATTTGTCCAAAAATGGATGTACCTATATACTAAGACATGTCTAGATACATATATATTTTGACAAATAGAAGGCATGTATTGTGCAACGGAGGGAGTAGAATGGATGCAAGTTTTTGTATTACGAAGAAGAGTACATCCATATATTGATAGAGTGCAATTTAGTAGATGTTCTATCACTTTTAGCTAGCACAGACACAAGATCGAGCCTCCGCAGATCAACAATGAATGCATCGAGAAGGCACTAATCCAACTTACAGGAGTAGTAAAATGTATTCTTGTGGTTCTTGTTTTCTTTGGTCTTGCTTTTCCAGTCAAAATTATTGTTGGAGTCCGTGCAAAACGGAGGTGCGTTTGGGGTCGTGCGTTGGAGTTGGCCTTACAAGTGGGACCGCAGTTAAGGAAACCCACTATCGGCAAATCCCCACCTCGCCCGCCACGTGATGGCTGAAGTTAGAGAAATGACGAGGTTGAAGAGATTGCTCTAACACGGACTCCAAGAAATAATATGGTGTCAGATGGATGTCGTGGTGGTGGCGTGTGCCGTACTCCCAGACGTGAATGCTTGTTCTGGCCCATGCCACCCTACTACTCGTACTACTTACTCCTACTAGTATATAGTATAGTAGTATTGAGGATTCGAGGTGATGGTTACGTACAACGAACACATTAACATATGGCTACAGTAAAAACACCCGCCCGACGCGCGAAGCATGTGAAGCTAGTACAAATAGTGTACTACTATTGTTGATTGGCCTCATCCGATAACCTGTTGCAATGCACGCACAATTATGTATTTGGAAAATATTTTTTTGCCTCGTCGCACCACTCACTCGGAGAAGCGACTCGACAGCCATTCATAAATTTAGTAAGTTTATCACACGCATATCATTTTATTACATACAACAGGTCATCAACCCACATCGACAATGAGGATACATTATAAATACTAAAGTTTTCACCACACAACAAATAACAAGCAATGAAATGAACTTCAACTCAACCATTCCTCGGCGTTGGAAACACTTGCTTTGAACCACAAGTGATTCTCTGGGACGGGCCATCGATTGTCGATCTGGAAACCAACGCAGGACTGATCATCCAGGCTGAAGCGGCCTACTATATCCCTACCAGGGTAGGGAACCACACAAATGTCTGAGGTATAGACATAGTTGCTTCTCATAAATGTGTCAACAATAGTTGCATCGCCTTTCACCATCATCAGATAGTTTTGTCCAAGGAAGAGCGAGTTTTCTCCAAGACTATCAATTCTGTACCAGGGAGAAGGAGTTGGCGCTAGCACACTAGTATCCACCCCGAGTACCATGCAACGGGTGTTGGAATAGGTCCGGAGAGTGTGACCATGGGAGACACCTGCTTCCTTAGCAGTAACATCATCAGTGGGCTGTATACACACAAGAAGAGGTGATCCATCGGAATTAGTTGCCAGGCGCCACAGAGTATGTAGGCGTTGCTCGTCCTCATGCTCGTGATCATCACCATCGTCATCTCCCCCTTGGTTATAAATTTTTTCAAGTATAGGTGGTGGGATGTTCACAGGACCTTGGAAACACAAGAAGAAGGTTAATTAGTAAAGGGAAACTTGCTAACCCGCACGCATGTGGATGAAACAATTATAATTATGGTGGAAGACAAATGTACCGAAACTATGAGGATGCCATGCAAAAACAGTGCCACGAGTGGTGGCAGCAAACACAAGGCGCTCGTATTCAATTGCATCACAGTACTCATCAGTGTACATAAACTGATTTTTGAGCAATATCCATCGAGTGAAACCATCAAGGACGGCAACAAGCTTGTCGAAGATAGCAACAACATCATAGTTGCTGTAATTCCAAGAGCGGTTGGGAACTCGACAAATTGCTATCTTCCGTAGAATACAGTCACCATAATCGTATTTGAACGTGCGTACATTACCGGTGTGCTCAACCTCTAGGCAGTGTGCTGAGATTTTTGGAAGTGGAACCCGGTGACGAGTGTACACATTCACAAGTTCCCACTCGTAGTTGGACCCAATATAAACAATCTAATCTCCATTTGCGCCCGCCCAAGCCTTACCCTCAAGCGATGGCATCTTAACATCATATGTATCATTATCAAGCGGCATCAACTTGCACAGGGCGAGGCCTCCGCCGTGCCGGCGCCAGTCATCATCAGGGTCACGACGAAGAAATAGGGGAGATCAAACCGTTCCTTGACTCTTTGGTTCTTTGTAAGGATGTTATTAGTTGAGTCGAGAATGGGCTTGAACGAACCTGCCATGCTAGCCGAGGTGATGACGTCGCACCGATCAATGAGTTCCTCCACCGCGTCATCTTTCAGATCGGGGCAAGAATAACGGGGTTGTTTCCGGCCTGTTCCCTCCATGGAGAAGATGACCGAACAATGGCAGAAGAAAGGGTGAAGGGCTGAAGGAAAATGGAGGAGGGAGAGGAAGAGCATGCAACATCAGTTCCAAATCGAGAGGGAAAGGCGAAGAGTCAGTGGACGGTTGCGAGTTTGCCACGGTTCATGAAGAGGCGCCCCGGCCTACACGTCCGTTCAGAAATACTCCTACTACTCGCCGTCATCTCACTGATATGTTGGAACGGGACCACATGTCAACGAAACATGGTGTGTAATTTCTCGTGCAAAATGCGATCTGGCCGCACTGGCCCGAGGTGCCGCATTAGTTATCGACCTTTATTTTTTTAATGGTGTGCCGATCAGTTTTGAAGCACAACTAACTGGTACTGTACGCAGAGAAAATATAAACTACTCTACCACTACTCCACCTCCAGTACTAGTAGTATAAAAAAGATATATAGGCTGGAGCATGAGCGCTTTCTTGCTAAGGGCTGCCCACTTGCTTCTCACACTACCACCCTCTCTCCAGATCTAAAAAAGACGGCCCCTCTCTCCCTCCTCACCGGTGGTCATAGATCCGCCGGGGAAGAAAAGGACGTGCAGTGTTGACGCACTCGTCGTCGGCGAGCGAGGTCACGCACTGACAACAAGGCCGTCCTCTCAGACCTAGCGCCCGCGCGGGATGGCCTCCGTCCCCTAGCTCGCTGCCATAGTGTGTGCGGAGGACGACGACCATGAGCGAAGCCACTTCCCGCCGACCCTCAGGTATGCTACCTCTTTTCGAACCATAACCTTGTTCTATTGCCCCATCTGCCACGTTGTTGCATGTGGATCTTTTTCCACTCCACCAGCTTCCCAATTTGCTATCCTCTGCTCTGCTGGCCACGCAGACGAAAACCATAATTTGCACTATTAAAGGAAACCCTACTTCATGCAGACTAATCCATGTCTGGGTTGAATAAGGAAAGGAAGGGAGACTGTACTGTCCAAGAGAGTAGGCATCGAACCCGCATCTAGGTTGAAAAGGGGAAAATCAGTAGCTAAGGAACGAGTCTCGTGTCTTTTGGTTGAAGAAGGGTAGAAAGGCATGACAACGCAATAGAGAATGACCAGGTCGATCGGTTTGTTGTCCTCGCATAGGAAAAAGGTGGCTAAAGAGAGCAAAAATGGGACGTAATCCACATATGCTGCCTGGATATTTGTTGCTCTAGGCAACCATACCTCCCTCACCATTCTGCGTACGTGGAGGTACATCGTACTGGTGCGCCCACTGTCCGAATGGGCCTCCCATGCTCTTATTGCCACTTTTTTTGCTGTTAGTATAACGCCAGTAGTCAAGTCAAGCAATGCTACTACTAAAGTGATGCCACATTTAACTAATGCCACTCTCAGTCTAATGCCACCGATAAATTTAAGCAATGCCATTTAATGTCACTGGATTATTTCAGGGTTAGCTGTTGATTGTGGATGTATTAAAGATTTTTCAGCTAAGGCATTCTAATGTTGTTGCACAGCCAGTATACCAACGATGAAACTTGTTACTACCTTCATATTTTTGCACTATTAATGCTTATAGATTACATACCTCACTTTCATGAGATAAGTTAATTTTTTTGTACAGTGTCACCAAAATGCCAAGGAGCTGATGTCATTTTTTTTGGTTAAACTGCACAGACAATTATGAAGACAAGAGGAAAGGTCAAGAGTGGGCACCTCCTCCTCCAGCTGTTCTCTTGATTCTTTCGATCAAGTTTTTATGTTTGATCGATTATCAAGATTGGGATAGCAATTTTTAAGGTCCCCCTGAGTTCGAAATGATATTTACCTTGGAGGTACATGGTTTGCAATTTTTTTATACTGTCATTAGTTAATAATGCTAGTTACCTTCAGACTTTTGTATTTGGTTTAATGCTCATGCAGAGCTAGTATACCAATGCTGAAACTTGTTACCTTTACATTTTGTATTGTTAATTCTTATAGAAACCTTCCAGTGCTAGAGTTTATTGAAATCTGTTCAGTAAAACCATTGTACTGTACCCTGTAATAAACTAACTACTCTACTATTGCACTAGCCACTAGATTAGTGTATATTTGTAGTATTTGAATGGTGTTGCATTAGCGTATGGACATAAATAAAGTGTGGCAAGCTTTCCTAGATATGTGCTCAAGAAAACTACTACCTATTTTTCTAAATACTAGATGTTTGGGTACTTTAAATTGAACCGCGAAAACGTCTTATATTAAGGAACAAAGGGTGTAGAGTTCACTCAAATTATCCCGGTAAAGCTAGTCACACCTTTGTTAAAATTAATGTTCATTATGTTATCAGAGGAGGTCTGTATATTTGTCTCTAATGCCTGTCGACTACATACCTTACATCATGATGTAATGTTAAGTCATTTCCTTTTGTACAGTGTCACTGAATTGTCAAGGCGGTGATGGCATTTTATTTTAGTAGAACTGCACAAAATTTTCTTAAAAGAAGAGCAAAGGTCAGGAATGGCTCAGTTTTTCAGAAAAAACTATGTATGCCTTTCTGACATTAGCCGCTGTTGCTTTATTTATTCCTTCAAACAGGTGGTTAGAAACGGTCTTGCTACCTTTTCCCATTATGAAATTGGAATGCTTATATTTGTGAGTCTATGCTTCAACTAGTGCCACTTTTAGAGTAATCACACTTTCAATATCTATGCAAACAAGGATGCTCGATTTTAGTGGAACTGCACAAAAAGTCCAACTGGTTCAACATTAGGAGCATGTTTTTTTCCAAACCTTTATATCCAATTGGTGGCACTATGAGCTGTTCATTACGAAGGTACATGGTTTGCTACTATCTTGCTACTCTTTTTGTACTGTCATTAGATAGTAATACTAGTGTTTTGCATGTGAATTTATTGGTAGGGTGGACCTACATTGGAGGTGCAGGACAGGATTCAATGATTGGATGCTCAATTTCAGTTGTATTGGTTTCACCTCTTCCATCACTGCGAACATGGATATCCTTGGTATGATGAAGAATAGGCGTTATATTTCTGCTCTGAACCAGCAAATCAATTCAGTATGAAATTGTCCAGGGCAAAACATAACTGTATCAGATTGTCCAGTGCAGAACATGACAGATGCTAAGCGGAAGAGACATGTTTAAACCGAAAATACAAGGTGTGGTATATGTTTACTAGCTGCTTGATATTTGTGCAGACAGAGATGTCTACCCATTGCTATTTGGTAAACAAACAAAGTGTCCGCAATTTTGGTTGAACTGCACAAGAGAATAGTATAGTCACTGCAAGCAGTGCCATTTGAAAATAGACACAGAAAGATTGGATAGTCACTTCATGGACTGCAGAAAAGTAGTATTGTACTATTTATTGGCCAACACTAGGTGCTTCATTGCTTTGTCTGATTATACAATGGGCATCATTTTGCCTAAGTTAAAGTTTGTATTCCGAAAATAGTCTCGCGGTGTGATCGAGAGAAGACCAAATCATATTGCAGTGGATGTTCCTCCATCATGTGTGGTTCATTCCCATGGTTCCAGCTGTTGGTGAAACCACTTACGTTTGCAAGAGGAATTGTAGACTTCACAAACAAATTTGTATTTCAGTCTATACTGAATGTTGGCTAAGAGAAGCATCCATGTTAGTAGGAAGAACAGATGTTTTTTCTAGATCTCTGCTTTTGGAGCTACATATTTGTATATGATCTGTGAATCATTGAGATGCATTAACATGTTGATCTTATGTATGGGAATCATACTAGTTAGTTTTAGTTGCGACGCGAGATCCGAAGTGGCTGATCTTTGCTTTTGGAGCTACATATTTGTATATGATCTGTGAATCATTGAGATGCATTAACAGTTACTTATTTCTATTCGCTCAGTGTTTACAAGTTACTGATCGATCACTAGCTAGCCTACAAATGCACTCCTGGAAGTTTTATTTGCGACGCAAGATGCGAAGTGGCAGTTTTTTGAATAAAAATGCCTACCTCTGAAGAAACTGACAGGCTACACTATCGATCCTACACGGATAAAAATGTCTACCTCTGAAGAAACTGACAAGCTACACTATCGATCCTACACGGATAAATAGCGGATCACGCACGTACTATCTCCTTTCCGGTTTGCAGGGCTCAATTCAAGAAACGACCTACTCGATCCTACACGAATAAATAGCGGATCACGCACGTACTAGTATACCTCCTTTCCGGTTTGCAAGGCTTAATTCGAACCTCTCACCAACCAAGGTACTCCCTCCGTCCGGGATTTATTAGTCCCGTGAGCAAAGCAGCAAGACCAAGGCATGGCAATAATTAATGGCATGCAGAAGTTTAAGCCTAATTAATTCCACCGATTTAAGTGGCTGCATGCGTGCCCTTGGCTGCGACTCGTTGCATGCTGCTCCGTGTACTGCCTGCGAGCGATTCTGAGTGCCTGCATGCAGCCGGCCGTAATTAAGGCAGCTAACTGATGCGAAAAAATATACGCTTTAAATCCGTGGAATCATTATTGACAAGGAGGGAGATGATTCGAGTGCACTCGTTTGACCGCCATGCCAGCGTGCGACCCAGACGCGACAGGACGACACAGTCATAATTTCAGTTTCTCTAGTTTTCCATGGCAAGCTGGCGCGCTAAGCCATTATGCATTGAATTCCGATGACCGTCGCGCTACCTTCCGCCTATAAGTACTGTTTCCCGGCCTTCTCAGGTGCCACCGTGACCCAACTCGCCATATCCTCATAAGCCCCCACCGGCCCGACGTTGCTCGCCACGTCCGCCATGCCCCCGCTCGTCCGCGGTAGGCGACGCCGGAGGTGGTCACCGCCTGAACTAGTGTTCGGGTTTTCACCGGAAGGCAGACGGAGGGAGGAGGCATTCTATCTGTCTTTAGATGGCAATGCGGAGATCGAGGAGTTGTTGGAGCGCGACCACATGGCGGAGGAGCAGGAGTTGTTGGAGCGCGACCGCCTGGCGGAGGAGCAGCGTCTTGTCGATTTGTGCCGCCAGCTGGACATGGAGCAGCAGCGCACCGACGCTCTGAGTCACGAGCAAAGCGCCCGCAACTGGGCCGACAACGTGGAGGCCGGCGCCCGGCAAATAGCCCTCGAGGCTGTCGGGCATGCACGCGTTCGCGATGCCGATTTTTACTACCAGCTCGTCAAGTGGGTTTCCCGCTTGGAAGCCGAAGCTTCGGTGGACCACGCCGGCATGGAAAGGGCCAACGCGCGCGAGCAACGCGCCCTATCGCACCTCCAGCAAGTCCGAGGCAAGGCGGAGGACGCCGGTGCCGGCGTTTAGCATGGACAGCAGATGGCGGCCGGCATCGTCTAGTTAGCTAAGAGTAAGTTAGTACTTGTACGCTACTAGAGTGTTAGTGGGAGTAGATAGTTAACTTGGCTATGATGGTTGTCAACGTGGAAGTTCAGTACTCCATATGTGGATCAGACCTATTACTTTGGTCTGAATGTTGAACTTTCTGTTTGAACCTATGGAATGGGCTGTTATTTTTTTAAATGGGTTGTATTTTTCCTCCATGGTTTAGAGGCTGACTTGTGGGCCTAGCAAGTTGACGCGTACACAATCAGGAGATGATTGTATGTGGAGAGGATGACAGCAGGGACCCGCCAAGGTCATGGCAGTACGGAAGCAAGTGCCTCCTTATTCCAAGCCAATAAAAAATGGCTCCTCCTAGTGGATTTCTGACATCTGGGTCCCATGCCATTGTCAACGTAGTCAATAAACGAGAGAATTGCACAACGAGCGGCTGACACCAGGGACCCAGCAGCTCGCCCAGTTATTTTTGTTTTGGTTTAATTTGATAAATGCCACACCAAATTTGGTGTATCCGAGAAATGCCGCAGCAATTTCCAAACTTTGAAAAATGCCATTTCATGCCATTTCTAGTGGCATTTTTCGAAGTCTGGAGTGGCGTTTTTCAAAGTTTGCAAACTGCGGTGGCGTTTTTCAAAGTTTGCAAAAATTGCAGTGGAATTTTTTAAAGTTTGGAAATTGCAGTGGCATTTTTATGAATCGCCATAATTGGAGTGGCATTTATCTAATTTGTTTTTGAGACAGAAGCAGGGTGTCAACGGGGCTGTGCGGGACACTCTGGCCTGTCTAGACAACCTTTTCTTTTATGTTTACCACAGACCAGCCTAGTAGTTTTTTTTCTTTCTGAAAATGGCTAGCCCAGTTCTTTTGTGATTTGTCAAGTAAGTCGCTTTATCAGGCCTGTTGGGCTGCAAATCTTTCAAGACGAGGAGAGCTTCATTTGGCTGGCCGAGAAAATGGCCTATCAGTAATGAGAAATGGGCTGTACATTTTAAAACACATCAAACCGGCAATTATTTTCAAATATCTTTTTTTCATCGAGATTTTAAATTGCATTGATTTTTATGCGTGGACAATTTACTGGATTTTATATTGATATACATTTATTTTTAAAATCAGTCTGAATGTGACTCGAAATTTCGGGATTAAAAACAGTTCAGACCGCACCAACATATGCGAAATTTCGTATAATTTTTTAACCGTGGACACAATATGGGCTGTAATGCCAACATAAATAATATGGGCTCCAAAAAAACCCGTAAGAATTAGCAAATGGGCTGTAAATTATTTGAAATAATGGCAGATGGGTTGTATGTTGTTTTCCACAGATTTGAGGCTTTCCATAGATGGCATGTATATTGTTGGATGTCCATCCAACGGCCATCGTGCTTCTTCAATCTCTGCTCTTCCTGCTCCAGCCGCTCAAACAAGCGCCGGCGGGACTACCTGCTCCCTCCTCCCCGCGGCCTGCTGTGCTGCCGCGCAGGCCTCACCACCCCATCGTACTCCCATCGCTGGCCTAGCCATCCCTCTACTCACCCACACCTGCTGTTATTCTCCGGCGACGGCAGACAAACCAGTAAACCCTCGTACAGTCGTACTCCCCTCCGTGCGGGAAACAAAAACAACGGCTGAGTCTTCCCTGCCTCCGCGTTGTTCCCTTCCTAGGCCTCGCCATCGTCCACCGCCCTGGTGCTCTCGGTGTGGCGTGGTCAACGACCGACATGCATCTGAAGTGGACTGTATGTGGAGAGGCTGACAGCTGGGTCCACAGCCGCACGCAAGGAAATGCCTCCTTATTACGTGCAAAATAATGATTTCCTCCACCTGACATCTGGGACCCACCGAAACGGCCTCTGTATTTTGCAAAAAAAACATTACCGCCGCTGACAGCTCGGACCCACCAGCTATATCTTCGCACGCAAGGAAGTGCCTCCTTATTACGCACAAAAAAAATGAATACTCCCCCTGCTAGCTGGGACCCAGTATAGTGGGCCTACTAAGTTGATGGGGATGAAGGGCTTTGTCAACTTAGTCAATATGCACGATTCTAGCTCGACTGGCCGTACGATGTCTATCCAACGGTCGTAGTGCTTCTTCAACCTTTGGTCTTCTGGCTCCAGCCTCCCAAAGCAGCGCCGGTCATGCCACCTGCTCCTGCCTCTCGTGGCCGGCTGTGCTGCCGCGGAGTCCTCACCGCCCCCATACTACTCCCACCGCTGGTCAGGCCATCCCTCCACTCCACTCACCCACACCCCCTGTTATTCTGCGGCAACGGCAGCGCAGCCGAACCAGTGAACCCTCGTACTCCTCTCCGCGTGGGCATCCACTGCCGCGTCTTCCCCGGCTCCGTGTCGTCCCCTTCCTAGGCCTCACGGTCGTCCACCGCCGTGGTGCTGTCGGCGTGGCGTGGTCAATATGGTCAACGACCGAATTTCATCGGAAGAGTACTGTACGTGGAGAGGCAGCCGCAAGGAAGTGCCTCCTTATTACGTGGAAAATAATTATTCCTCCACCTCACAGCAGGGACCCACCGGACGCCCACCAGATGAAAAAAACGTTTGCCCCTGACTGCTGGGACCCACCCGACGGGCCACCATATTTCGCGAAAAAAACATTCCCCCTGCTGTCAGCTTGGACCCACCGGAAGTGCCTCCTTATTACGCACAAAAAAATGAATACCCCCTGCTAGCTGGGACCCACCTTGCTGGATGGCTGACTTGTGGGCCTACTAAGTTGACGGGAACGGAGGGCTTTGTCAACTTAGTCAATATGCACGATTCTAGCTCCAGTGACCGTATGATGTCCATCCAACGGCCGTAGTGCTTCTTCAACCTTTGGTCTTCTTGCTCCAGCCGCCCAAACTAGCGCCGGTCGTGCCTCGTGCTCCTGCCTCCCGTGGCCGGCTGCGATGCGGCGGAGGCCTCACCGCCCCCTACTACTCCCACCGCTGGCCAGGCCATCCCTCTACTCACCCACACCCCGTGTTATTCTGCGGCGACGGCAGCCTCACACCGCAGCGAACCAGTGAACCCTCGTCCTCCTCTACGCGTGGGCATCCGCTGCCGCGTCTTCCCCGGCTCCGCATCGTCCCCTTCCTAGGCCTCGCCGTCGTCCACCGCCCTGGTGCTCTCGGTGCGGCATGGTCAACGTCGTCAAGGAACGGCTTCCATCGGACATGGACTGTACGTGGAGAGGCTGACAGCCGGGTCCACGGCCGCAGCAAGGAAGTGCCTCCTTATTACATGCAAAATAATTATTCCTCCACCTGATAGCAGGGACCCACCAGACGGGCCACCGTATTTCGCCCCCCTGACTGTTGGGACCCACCAACTACATCTTCGCACGCCAGGAAGTGCCTGACAGTTAGGACCCACCTGGTCGAAGCGTACGTAGCATTGTCATTCTGGTCACGAACATGTACGTACATATATACTAGTGGATGTAGAGGCGCACACGTGTCGTAGTAGAGGCGGTCAGGGTGCAAGAAAGAAAATATGACCACGTATGTGTACATATGGGCGGGGTCTCGAACGCCTACTCGCGCATACATACGGGAGGGCTCGTTGACATGGCTGGGTCGGAACGGAGAAACAACGTCGTCGTCGTGTTCATGGGGAGGCAACGGAATGCGTCGTGTTCATGGGGAGGCAACGGAATGTGTCGTGTTCATGGGGAGGCAATGAAACGCGTGGGAGCCAACCGGCTGGGTCGGAACGGAATGCGTGGTCGTGTTCATCGGGAGGGCTTGGACGGAACAGGCGATGGAAACGAGGCCCGGCATACTACACAATGGAGGAAATGGACCACCTACGTTCGGAACGGGGTCCTGTTGATCGGGAGGGGTCTGGCGTACCGCAAAACGGAGGAAACAGACCTCCTACGGTCGAAACGGGGGTCCTGTTCATCGGGAGGGGTGTGGCGTACGGCAAAACAGACGAAACAGACTTGTGTTGGAGCGCTACGGTCGAAACGGGGGTCCTGTTCATCGGGAGGGGTGTGGCGTACCGCAAAACAGGACTCTACGGGATACTGTTCATCTCCACCATCGACCCCCTCCAGCCTCCACGAGCTACTATTCATCCACCGTCGACCTCCTCCAGCCTCCACCTGCGACTGTTCATCCACGGGCTCCTGTTCATCCAGCCTCCACCGCGCGCTACTCCACCGGCTACTGTTCAACCAGCCCTTTCCACGGGCTCCTGTTAAACCACCCATCCACGGGCTACTGTTCATCCTGCCCTCCACCGTCTACTGTTCATCCTGCCCTCCATGGGGTGGTCCTGTTCATCCAGCCCTCCACGGGGTCCTGTTCATCCAGCCCCAACTGGCTCGATCGATCGGGGTCCTATTCATCCAGAGGCAACACCACGAGGTC
>NC_057794.1:256877076-256886329 GCF_018294505.1 Triticum aestivum
GTTTGAGACGTGCATTGCACGTGCATGCTTACTAGTACAACAGAAGGTTAACTTTGTCTGCAGAAAGTTTCAGAATTTGTTGAGTTTTTTGGCAATGGCTAAAATACTTTTTCATATGAGGTGTTGGTGCATCCGAGAGCCAAGGGGTATTTGCCGAATAACTGTCCGCTATCTCCGCTACCCGGGGGCGCCATTCTATCGAACAGCCCGCCGGCACCGCCGCCTCCTCCTTATTTCGGCGACTAACCCCTACGTCTACCGAAGATTTCAATGGCGGAGAGGTTCTTCTCCGGCACGTCCACCGCCGCACCTCCGTTCGACGATGCCGGCATCCTCCTCCTCTCGGGCCCTCCGTGCTGGTATGCCGCCTCTCAAACTTCCCTCGGCTTGCTGAAACTAGCTCCTTTCCGCCCTGCGCGCCGGAGCAAACCGAAGCTGTCGTAAAACCCATGCGTTTTATCCAGTACGTTATCCCCATCATCCGTGCTTACCTCACTCCCCGCCGCATCGATTTTCTGGCCTTTCTTGCTGCTGTAACAGCGGGAAGACCTCGCTCCTTTTCCAGTTCGCGATAAACCGTGCGGCGGAGAGCGGCCG
Source organism: Triticum aestivum (assembly GCF_018294505.1). Classification (NCBI taxonomy): domain Eukaryota; kingdom Viridiplantae; phylum Streptophyta; class Magnoliopsida; order Poales; family Poaceae; genus Triticum; species Triticum aestivum. The sequence goes on from NC_057794.1 coordinate 256,877,674, forward strand.
GCACGTGGTGTTCATTTGCAGCAAGGGGAGGTTGGAGAACAGCACCCCCTTCTTGTCCCAGGTGAGGATTCTTGCCTGTCAGTTTAGCTAATGAGGTGAAACTGTATACGCTGGTTGTTCCCGATTTGTGAAGCCACAACTTTTCCTCTTGCTTCCAGGGTGTTGAGCCATCCCTGAGCGTGCTTCAGAGAATACAAATCAAGTAAGGAGTGTTGAACCTACAATGCTGGTTTACTTTTGTAATACCTTGCTTAAACTCCATAAGAGTAAGAGTATTGGTCATGCTATGTACTGTGACATTTTCAGTGTTTATTTGGACCGGTTTAATGTTTGGAATTATGGTGATATGGTAGACTCGGCTATATCATGCAGTCATAACTAATTTATGCTTAGTTCTGTGCATTCTATGTCTGCAGATACATTGAAGACGATGAGGGAATCAGGAAGTACTTTGCTGCATTTCACCTGCTTGACGACTTTCCTGCTGCAGTCATTGTCGATGATTTTACCGGTTTCTTTTCGGAGAGGTGCTATCATTTTTTCCTTTCTTCTGACCATTATGCTGCGACTCAGTTACTGAGTGCATTGCAAACACTATGCTGCGACTCAGTTTAGCATTTATGTTACAACAATGTGTTACACAATTCTCCTTTTGGACTTTAACCATGAGATGGATTTGTTTCTGATATGTTTCTTCTAAGAAACGCAGTTGAGGATTTTCAGCATTTGTAGTTAATATAAATAATGGTAATATCTAATACTGTATGTACCAAGCCATTACAGTGTGCTGGGTGTCCTTTTGTCTCCTAGCTCAGCATATTCCATTCATAACATGCTTTCAATTGTTTTACTAAAACCTTTGGTTATAGATCACCTTTACTCTGTTCAGGATGGTCAGACGTTATTGAGATGTCAACCATCAAAATAAAGAAATTATAAGCTCTTTAATTGACGTAAAATACAGACTCTTGATATTTTATATGACTAATTCTTACCATGTTGAAGCTGTAATAGGAGCTGCCAGTTAAGATATGGAAATACTAGGGCTCGTGATCTAGCATTGGTTCGCATATTAGCTTTGTGTCAAAATGCTATTTCGCATGCAAAGTAAGTGATGAAGTCAAACCCAGATCTTTAAGTATCTCCATTTTCTATGTTGTTTACAGTAAGAAATCTCAATCCCTTTTGTAGTGCAAAGCTTGGAACCATTGGATCTTGCAACCTCTTGCTCTCTGATGTACATCAAGGTGACAACCCAAGGTCCCTGTTCATCTACAAGAGATGGATAGGTTCCATATATACAATCCAAGGTAAACTGTGTATGTAGCCATTATTATTGTGCATTCGTACATTTATTAAGTAAGCATTTTGTACTGCCATTTGTCATCCCTTAGTAGTACATTTTGCATTCCCATATAAGGCATGCCAGCTGGTTGATTTGCTTATTCTCTTTTCCATATTATAAGATGTCTTTGTCGAGAGTACCCAGGTGAAAATGCCAAAGTACACGAGGACATTTAGTTCAAAATGCCAATTCGCCTTATTTGAAATCCATAGAACTTTCCCAATATTTGTTTTTATGGCCATAAAGTGAATATAAATTTGATGACCCTTGAGCTAGTATGTTTTCATGATTTAATCTTACTGTCTTTCCTCAGGTGACGGCTTAGGTTCATATCTACTCAAGAACATTAGCACTCCACAAAGTGGAACCAAGGAAGCAAGAGCAGCTAAATACTCAATAGCTTTACAGTACCTTGTTCTTGAGGAAATCAAAGAATAATACGTTGCTATTTATTTGAATTTACTGTGCGAGATTTTAGGTTCAGATTTCCCCGAGCTGATTGTAAATCCCAAATCTTAATTCCTACTTTGGTAAGATTTTCAATTCAGATTCGTCCATGAATTGGCTGTAAATTCTAACTCTAAATTCCTACTCTGGTATTGGCCATTCCCTTGGAACAGTAAGATGCAAAAAGTATTTTAGTCGATACATAAGATTGCTTGTACTCCCTTTGTACCAAAATACTTGTCATGGTTTCAGTTAAGTTCGAACTAAAACCGCGACAAGTATTTTGAACAGAGGGATTATGCTTTAGTTGGAAGCCACACTCAGAATTCGGCTTATTTGATGCTGCCTAACCAAAAAAAAGAAGAAGCAATATCTGTTGAGTATGACTGTTTAAATATCGTGTGCTGCTGTTCATTCCATCAAATAGAATTAGCAGAGTTAACTGCTGATTACACTGAGAAAGATCTGAGAATGATAAGATATTTAAAGTTGCAAGTAAAAGTCATGTAAAAGCACCAAAATTAACCATTACATATTTGTGTTTCAAATACATTGCCATTACACGAGAAATGACAATGATACCAAAAGTAAACAAACAACTAGCAACTTGGCAAGGTAACAGAAATGGATAATATTGTTCGTCTGGCGCAAGCTTAGAAGTAACATTATTTTCCGTGAAATATCTCCCATGGAAGAGATCAACATTGCAGCAGGAACAGCTGAAGACTGGGTATGAAGAAAATGAAAATATTGCCTGGGCTGAAGAGCTCAGTAAGGATCAACAGTTGAAAAACTCCCATCTTCTCCCACATCAATGAGAAACTACAGCTCACAAATGTCACCTGGGAAGGTAGGAGCTTGGTAGTATTGGAGACGAGCCAATCCACTCAGAGATCCTTGACAATCTCAATGCCCATTGAGTTAGCTGTGCCAATGATAGATTTGCACAACGCCTCGAGTGACATATGCTTGCAGAAGGGGTCAGCTTGTTTAAGTTTTGCAATCTCGTAAACGTGGCGGAGTGTTAGGGATGACACAACGTTGTGACCAGGACGAGTGCTGGCGGTCTCAATTCCTGCTGCCTTCTTGAGGAACCATGAAACGGACGGCGACTTGACTACAAACTCGAAAGTGCTATCTTTGTAGGCAGTTAGCGTGACCTGCATAGGAGTTTCTGCCTTGTATTTCTGGGTCCTTGCATTGAAATCCTTGCAGAACGCCATCAAATTGAGCCTATAAAAACCGAGTGCCGGACCAACTGGTGGTGCAGGACGTGCAGCACCAGCTGGAACAAGCAGGCGGATTGTTGCCAGTATAGGCTTCCGTGCTACTGCATCTTTCAGAGTTGCCATGTGATTGCTTTAGTAGATCTGCAGTAAACACGAGAGTTTAAATGGAATTAGCAGAGTTTTCAACGAATTTCATGAAAAAATTGCAAGACAACTCAACAAGTGTTTGCTGAAAGCAACATCATAACAGACTTAGGGTCTGCAATCTGCCTCCTCGAAGGCTTTAACTTTTGAATTATATTCCACTAGATGCCAAAGATACACTTGTAATGTACCTGAAGAGCTAGCGTCGGAGGAAAGGTGATTTACAGTGGCATGGAAATTCCTTGACCTGCTCTAAGCAGAAGCAATTTACAGACTATTCCTAGTCTCTTTCGACACCCTCTTCAGTCAATCCAACATAGCCTAGAATGTGGTCAAATGATGAACAATTCTACTAACATGTGGTTACAAGCAGTCAGACTGATTGGCGCAACTGATTGGCTTTTGCGGATGAAGTAATATATCTGGGCAATCCAATGAACCTTCTGGAACTATGTCCTCTATTGTTTTTCCAAAGATACATAAGAATTGCTCTATTTTGATTATTTTCATAAAGTTACTTGGCTTGTCAGCTCAGTGGATCTATTTCAGATGAGGAGACCAACTAAAACAACGTTTTATTTCAGATGAGGAGACCAACTACATACTGTTTTTCCAAAGATACTTTTTTTTAACCGGGCTAAACCCCTTTCCATTGAAGCATAACGTAAATATAAAGCCGATCCAAGATTGTTCAGGAGATGGGAAAGGGAAGAAGCGAGTTCAACGCACCAATGGGGAAACCCACTGTAGATGCTCGCAATTGAAAGTATAATCCAAAGATACATAATAATTGCTCTATTTGATCATTACTTTCATACAGTTACTTGGCTTGTCAGCTCGCGGAATCTATTTCAGATGAGGAGACCAACTAAAACAACATTTTATTCAGGCAGACAACTTGTTGGACACTGACTTGCAATATCTGGATGCTCTGCAAACAGTCTCAAAAAATACATAAATAAAGTGACCCCTAGATCAAAGCAGTGCCACAAATCCTCTTTGAAATTTAGAAATAATGATTACCACCATGAAAATGAAAGGTTGGAGAATCCTGCAAGTGATACGCTCGAGGGGATTTCATGGATTTTGAGTTTTTGACACCCTAAAATCACGAAAGGAGTAGCGCTCGGCTGTAGGACTAGGCTTCCCCGCACACCGCGCCGCTGGCCACTCCGGCCGCGGCAGGCACCGCACGCCTGCCACCGCCCACCCGGGGGCTCGCCTCCGCCCATGCCTCAGTGCCCCCAGCTCCGGGATCCCGCGTCTCCACCGGCCAGCCTTCAATGCGGCGCTTCCGCTGGTCGGGATATGTCCCGGGTCCCTCTGATGTTCCAGCCACCCCGTCCTCCTCTGCGGGCTGGCGTTGGGTTGCGCCCCCTCCCTTACTCAAATCAATCGTGGTCACTCCTCCATCCACACACATTCACTCCTCCGGCGCCATTGATGAGGAGGGATGGACGACCTATCAATCCCGCAAGAGCCGGCACACAAGCAAAGATCAGCTGGTCGGCGCGGGGAGCCAGCGCAGGGGCAATAAGTCCTCCCACGGGCACGAGGCCTTCTTAAGCAAATTCAAAGGCCTTTGTTTTCGTTGCCTCAGCCCCCACCATCGCCGGATAGATTGTAGAGACCCACTGCACTGCATCATTTGCAAGAAGGCCGGGCATTTCGGCAGAGAGTGCCCGCTGAACCCGAAGAATCGACGGAGGGCGACACGGTGAATGAGAGGCTGGGTGAGCTGCGACTGGTGGGTGAGCGCCTTGTTTTCCCCAGTTCGGCGGCGATGGCTGAGGCGGACGCCCCCTACATCGACCATCGGCGCGCGACAGCCACAAGGTCATCGCTTCCTCGCCGACCATGGAGCAGCAGCTCTTCCTGCTCCAGCAACATGCCGCCATGGTCACCGCGGTGAGCAAGATCCACGCGGTCAGCCCCTACTCCATCGGCGAGGCCATTGAGAAGGAGTTCCAGATCCCCGCGCACCACCTCCTCATCACCAACCACAACCCCGAAGACTTCTTCATCAACTTCAACCTGCCGGCGCACAAGGAGCTCGTCGTGCGCCGTGGCTCGCTGGTGGTGGACGAAGTCACATTCCTGCTAGAGCCTTGGAGGGAGGACACGCACGCACTGCTCGAGACCTAGATGATCAATGTGCGCATCGTCATTGAGAAGCTGCCCATGATGCTCTAGACCTTGGAGGGCGCCGCGGACGCGCTCGGGGACAAGGTGATCATCAACCGGCTGGATAGCCGCACGTTCGAGCGTGCCGACCCAAAGACTTTCGCCGTGTGGGCGTGGGTCGCCGACCTCGCCCACATCCCCACACGGCGCACGCTCTGGAAGCACACCAAGGGGGCTGGCCTCGTCGAAGAGATGTTTGGCTTCTCCCCGCCAAGATGCGCGGTGGCGCCACCGCGCATCTCAAGAGGTGGGACGTCCTGGTGCACCTGGACCGCATCGAGGACTGGACGCCCCTGTCTCCGCGCTCATCTCACTCAAGGCAAAGCGGCATCCCCTCCTCCGAAGAGGACGAGGACGACCGCCCGTACCCACGGAACCCACCCATGGGCGGCTGGGTGCATGGCAAGGAGGACGGCAGGCCGGTGCTGGGGCCTGACCGGCACGGGCGCTCCCAGGTGCGTGTGGTGTCCACGGGCTGTCGGGGCATGCCCTCGACGAGGCCAAGGCGCGGCCATGATGGAGACGACGGCCACAGTGGCCAGCAGCATTCCTGGAAGGACACCTTGCTTGGTCGGGCGCGCGGCAAGGAGCCGACGACGGCGGGTTCTTACTCGAACCGCCACAGGAGCCGCACCCCGGTGTCGTGCCACCGCCAGGGCACACCGCGTGGGCACCGCTCCTCCACTGGACACGACGACTAGCAGGCAGGGCAGGCGGCCAACCTCAGCAAGGGGCAGCGTGCGACCAGCCGCAGCAAGGGGCCGGGGCACTCGTCTGCCGTTCCGGGTGCATCCACTGTCGCCTCCCTCCTTGCTCCTCCGAGGCCGTTGTCCAACGCCACAAAGGCCCCCACCAGGGTGGACCCGGTTACTGACTTCTTCGACGGCGCAGTAGAGGTGCTTCCTCCACCATCACGCCTGGACTCGCGCGCTTCCAAGCTCGATGCCACGGTGGCGGCTAAGCTCGACAAGCCACTGAAGTTCGCCAACGGAGGGAGCACGGGAAGCGGCAACCCGCTAGACATGGGACCGGCTCTCTCGCTGGCACGTCACACCCCCGAGGCGGCGATCACCCACTCCCTGCAGCTCAGAGCGGTGACAAACCAGGTGTGCCACCTTCAGCTGGGAGAAGGAAGCAGCAGCGGGGCGTCGGGGCAGCTCTTCACCAACATCCCTCCGTCGGCAGTATTCCACCGGCAGGGGGAGATCTCACGTCGCTTTACACTGCCCTAGTTGTCCTACTACCCAAAAAAGATGGGGCCATGAAGATCACTGATTTCCGCTCGATCAGTCTCATTCACTCCATAGCAAAATTGATCTCTAAAGTGCTCTTCATTCGGCTTGCAGAGGTGATCCACACAATCATATCTCCAGCCCAGACGGCTTTCCTCCGGACCAAGTGCATCCACGACAGCTACCTCTTCGTGCAAAACAATGTCCGAGCGCTTCATCGACGGAAAACCCCCACCCTCCTCATGAAACAGGACATAGCGAAAGCGTTCGACATGGTGTTGTGGGAATACCTCCTGGAGCTGCTCCAAAGATTAGGGTCTAGCGCGCGCTGCCCTGATTGGGCTGAGCTGCTTCTAGCCACCTCCTCCTCCGCCTACATGCTCAATGGGATCTCAGGCGACACCATAGTGCACCGCCGTGGCCTCTGGCAGGGTGAACCCATGTCGTCGTTCCTCTTCATTTTAGCCATAGATCCCCTGCACCATCTCCCGACGGCGGCGGTCGACTAGCAAATCCTGATGCCAATTCCGGGGCGCGAGCTAAAACTTAGAGTGAGTCCGTACACCGACGACGTTGTAGTCTTCATAAACCCTAGTAGGCAGGAGGTGGACAATCTGATGAGCATCCTGCGCGATTTTGGTTACGCAACGGGCCTCTGCATAAACTCGGTAAAATCTTCAGTCGCACCTATTAGATGTGAAGAGCTTAACATTCAGGAGGTGCTCGGGGGTTTTGGGGGATCCACCGTGGTGTTTCCGATGAAGTACCTAGGCCTCCCAGTGACACCAGGTCGCCTCCGACTCGTGCACCTCCAATTCATCATCGATAGGATCAAGGCCCGGCTAGCAGCATGGAAGGGCAAGCTGTTGCCGATCTCGAGCAGACGTGTGCTGGTGCGTTGCATGCTTAGTGTGATGCTGACGATCGCGCTGACAGTGTTGAGGGCACCAAAGAAGTTGTTCAAGGAGGTGGACAAGTGCCGGAGGCGCTTCCTCTGGCGACAAGACAAAGAGATTACGGGAAGCAGCTACAAGATCAACTGGCCATCTGTGTGCTCGCCGACGGCGTGCCGTGGCCTCGGCATCCACGACCCGCAAAGCTTCAGCCGCGCCTGCGACTCAGGTGGCTGTGGATCACTTGGCAACACCCGGAGCGCCCATGGGTGGGGTTGGAGACACCATGCAGCACGGAGGACAGAGCGCTGTTCGTGGCGGCGACTACGGTGAAGATCGGAAATGGTGCCACCGCATCCTTCTGGCACTCCTCCTGGGCAGGGCCAGCCACCCTTGCCCAACAATTCCCTCTGCTGTTCACGCATTCGAGGAAGAACAGAACCGTCACGCAAGCACTGAACACTGACACTTGGATAAAGGACCTGGCGCACGGCCGCGCCCAGGAGCTGCTTCCAGACTTCCAGAACATGCATAGAGCCATCAGGGGAGCGACGGAAGGGCTGCAGGCGGAGGTGGCCGATAAGATCAAATGGAAATGGGAAAGCTCAGGAAACTACTCTTCAAAATCAGCCTATGCGATGCAGTTTGTGGGGAGAGCTGCCACAACTTTTGATCAAGATATCTGGAGGGTTTGGGTGCCGGGGAAGATCAAGATGTTTGCTTGGCTGATGTTCCAGAATAGACTATGGTGCAACGACAGATTGCAACGACGGGGCTGAGCCAATGATTATTTCTGTCAGATGTGCGTCCGGAACTTCGAGTCTGCTCATCACCTCTTCTGGGAGTGCACGAAGACACATGAGCTATGGACGGAGATAGGACGATGGCAGGGCTGCTCTTCCTTCGCGCCGACGGACGACTCGCACAACGCCGCCTCCTCCACGGCGGTTGCTCACCACATCTACGAGAGCATCGAGTCAAAGTGGAAGAAGGGCGCCAGAACTCTGCTGCTGTTGGCGTGCTGTGAGATCTGGCAGGAACGGAACCACTGCACTTTCAGAAAGAAGCTCCCATCCACTCGACAAATTATACAAAGGATCACCAACTCAATTGAGCTTTGGAGGATAGCAGGCGCAAGATGCCTCGAGAGCCTCTTCGGGGAGCCACCGTGAGAGATAGGAC
>NC_057794.1:256886609-256888787 GCF_018294505.1 Triticum aestivum
ATGATCATGCAAGGCCAGCAATTGCCGGATCTTTAAAAAAAATATGCGCTCGAGGGAGAACTCACTGCTCAAGACAAGTTTGTGATCACCCTTGATACCACGATGGCCATTTCTTTTGCAAGGACAGAGGAGGCATCGAGACGCAAACAAGTAATAAACCTTAAACACAAAATCTTGAATACATAATCCACAACAATCTTACTGCTCCTAAAGCCCTCGAGAGATAAGCCGCACACAGGCTCGGGCGCATCTTCTGGGCCAGGCACTGAATTCCGCCTGGCATCTGACCCGTCGTCTCGGGCATTTCGCCGAACACCTTTCAGGTGCCGTGAGAGGAGTGCGGGTACTGAAGAGAGCGCACAGGCGCAACGCGAACGAGGTAACTCTGGCATTCTTGATTGAACTGGAACCAATAACGCGCCCAGTCCCGTCGTACAATGCGTGGTGGCATATCGCATACATGTCCCGAGAAAAGAAAGCAGGCGCACACCACTGGGGATTCCATTCGAGGTCGACCGCTATACGCTGAGACCGAGAAGTTGAGGCAAACCTGGGCGCGCCTTCGCCGAGACGACAGCAAGCCGCGCCGGCTGCCGGTTGCCGGTCGCACTGTCGCACTCCTTGGCCGCTCCCGCGCCCGCGCCGCTCGCCGCTCGGTTGCTCCAAATCGGGTTCAAGAGTCAAAACTCCCGTGATCGACCTGTATGGCTGACTGTGTTTCGCGACTAGTTGCCGGGCTTAGGGTTTACCTCTGGAGTTTTTCTGACCCGTGGGCCATAATTTAGTTGTTCTATAGCTAGGGCTGGGCCGATTTTTTTATAACTAATATTTTTTTCGGGTGAACTAATAATTAATAATTCAGTAATTCCAGAACTGGTAACGGACATGTGAAAATTCTAAAAATAGGAATGACGCAAAGAAGAACAACGTCCACATCTGGACGCCATTAAGAACCACGACCATGTCTGGATGCTATTGTCAACAGCGTCCAGTTATGTGGTTCGGCCGGTGCTCTAATTAAATTGAACTGAGTCGTTTATCATTGATGTTCCACCCGTAAAACCTAGTTCGCTTGCAATCATTGCTCTTCGTCCTTGCTGTGCGTCAAGCAACCTCGGTTGATATTACAAACCCAGCTACTACTCCATCAAACACAAGGGTTTACTACTCTCGTATGTTGATTCACTCAAGTATCCTAACTGGTTACAGGAGGGAAAATACTAGAGAAGAGAGGTCTGAAGGAAGAGAGCTAAGACCATCTCTAGGCGATCCCTTAAAATATAGTGTAGTAAACCGTGGAGTAAAGTTTACTGGACTATTTTGCCATCACTAAATTTTGGCCCGACCTAGATGATCTCGTAAATTGAGCGGAGTAAAAAACAATTTGGGATATGATGAACACAAATTCAATTCAAACAAACTTACTAACCGAAATTCGAGACATATTAATAATATTTAATATTTTCAACAACTAAAACATAGTCTAGTAACGGAACTAAACTTACTAATCTAATCAATATCTGTATCATGGACAAACGACAACCAGTCCGTCGTGGACATTCCACCGATCATGGGGTTGGGGCATGTGCCGTCGGCTGGGTCGTCGTAGAAGATTCTTCTAAATTCACTCCTGAAGTCGTCGTTGTTGCCGCCTCCGCTTCCACCTGCCTCTGTTGTCGCCATTGTCTTCATCGCTTGACGTCACGATGCCCTCCCCCCAGAGCTAGCTGCTCGTACAGGCGGTGCTCCCCCTCCACTTGCTCTGTGTAGAGGCGGCGGAGCTCCGCCGTGTATGCCTCGTTGGAGGCCTCCACCACAAGCTTTTCCATCGCCTCCCGGTCCTCCCTTGCCTCTTTTATGGAGACCATCCGTGGGTCGCTGACATCTAGTTGCAAAATCTCACGGAACTAAAAGTTCTGGTGGTCGTCGGCGCCACCGACCAAATGTCATATTCTTTGGTGGCCCGCTCGGTGAGTTGGAAGGATCTGAGCCAAAGCTTCTCATGGGTGTGCCGGTCTGTAATCTCGGCCACCCATGTCCCCCATGCCCGCTGCTACATGCCGACGTACGGTCTCATTGCGACGGCGGACTAGGAGCTCGGGGAAGTCGGAGAGCCTGCCGTGGGAGGCAGATGGGGCTAAGCTTGAGGAATAGTCGTGATGCAAGAGCGATGGGGGG
>NC_057794.1:256888938-256918436 GCF_018294505.1 Triticum aestivum
CGATGACATGAGGGCGGCAGGGGATTGGGGTGAGAGGCAAAGAGGCGTGTGATGCTTTTACTCCACGACAGAGAAGTCAAGTAAGTTTAGGTGCTCAGCAAGGCAAGGAGTAAAATATATACTCCATTATAGGAGTTACGGGGTAAGTTAGGTCCTGGTTAGAGAAGTAAGGCCGGATTTTTATTTCTCTAATCGGTTTTGGGGGATCGTCTAGAGATGCTCTAACCCTTATCAAAGTCCTTCACATACGTTATAGGAATAAGAGCGACACTACTAATAGCCACATCAACAACACAGTTAACTTGCATATCCATATTCTAAGAATCTGACCCACTCATTACTAGTGCACCGCTCGGGTCATCTTTAGTTTCATCAGGCATGCGCGTTCTTTGTCAGTCGTTGCTCTTGCGCTGCTCATTCCGCTTCAGCATGCTTGGCCATAGCATGAGTGCGTTTTTGCATTTAGGATATGACAGCCGCCAATCATCACATGAGAGACATCGTCTCACCGGCCACTCACTGTTATGATCCACCAATCCACATTTCTTTGAACGAGCAAGCCGATTAGGTTGGGGATAACCTATTTAGGGATTCCTGGTCTGGGTTGGTTCAATCATGCTTTGGACGCGGTTAACACTAGCGTCCAGACCTGGACATGGTTCACAATAGCGGCCAGCCTGGACGCTGTTACTCATAGCGTCCTTCCCATTTTTCAAAATTTCAAATTACCTTTATCAGTTTTGGAATAATTGAATTATCATTTATTATTAATAGAAAAATCGGAGGGCTGGACGTTCTGCTGTTCGGTTTTTTCATGAATTCGTTTTGTAAATATGGTAACCGAATTTGGTCCTAAAAATCTGCTAACCGAAATTTTGGTTCGGTTTTCAGTTTTAACAGAATTCTAGCTTATTCAGAAAGTGCAGGTTCAGTTTCAGAACATATTTTGACAGCATGCAGATTTTAAAGAAAAAATTTGGCAAGGGATGGGGAACATGGACGGATGGATGGGCGAAGGTGGGACGACGGATCCTTGTCCTCCCTGGTCGGATCTTTGCGTGCAGCGACGGCGCGACGGTGGAGGTCCTTGCGTGCAGCAACGGCGCGGCGTCGGTGGTCAGCGAGAAATGAGAAGGAGAGGGCGGAGCACGTCGGGGGAGCCGGCGTCGGGGGTGGCCGGGTGGGGAAGATGATGCGGTGGCGCCGGCGGCATCTCAGTCGCTCAAATGAGTAGCGGCGACGCCTAGGTCTTGCGGGCGTGCGGTGTGGGTGGCTTGCTAGGTCTAGGGCTCCTGACTCCTGCGCGGGCGTGGGACTTGGGGACGGTGGATCCTATATGACGCTCGTTAGCGTCCAAACGTCGTGCTTTCGCTGAGGCTAGCGCCTGATTGGGCCGGCCCATGTGCGGGATTCGCCTGTTTATTCGTCCCCTGCTGCTTTCCCTCGTTGTTTCATGTTTTTGTTTTCGTTTTTTTCTTCTGTGCTTTTTTTGCTTCCGGTTTTCAGTGGTTTTGTTATGGGTTTTTTTGTTCCTTTTTACCTTTCCTTTTTACCTTTTCGTTTATTTTCTTTTTTTGGTTTCTTCTTCTTATTTTTTGGTGTTATATAAAAAGTTCACTGTGTATCACAAAAATGTTCATCATATATTAAGGAAATGTTCAAAGTATATTACAAAAAGTTCACCTTGCATTTATAAAAATGTTCATCCTGTATTACAAAAATATTAATCAAACATTTAACAAAATGTTCACCATATACTACGAAAATGTTCAGCGTATTTTATAAAAATGTTTATTGTGTACTTACAAATGTTCAGTGTATATCACAAAAATGTTCAGTGTGTATTTAAGAATTGTTCAGCATATATCACAAAAATGTTTAATGGTTAAAAGTTTTTGATTTTTTTTCTTCCACTGCTTCTAGTTCTTATACACTCGCGCAGCTTATATACAGCAGCAGTGAGCAGCTCAAGTGGTATTGGACACTCGGTGACTACCGTGGGGTGTCGAGTTCGATTCCTCGTTTTAGCATCATTTTTTCGGGGATTTATAGCAGCTCGCTTTGACGCCACTGAATGGGCCGGCCCATTCTGATCGTGCGACGTGCGCGGAAGCTCGTGTGGTTGACGCTCGCGAGCGTCAGCTAGGAGCTCTCCTGGGGGACTGGGTAGGCGCCTGGGCGGTCGGCTTCTACTGGGCCTGGGCCAGAGGCGGGGAGGGATAGGAACAGTAGGTTCGGTCATTTCTCGGTTAACTGAATAATATACCGAACCGGCCGAATTTGGTTTGGTTAGTAGCCCAGCTAACCGAATTTTGTTGTACACGCTCAAAAAACCGAAAATTCGGTTAATTCGGCCTCGATTTCGGTTCAGTTTTCGATTGGTCGGTTTTTATGCCCAGGCCTAGTTCTGGCCATACATGCCTACCGTTGGACCTTTTTTTTCTCCAAAAATGTTAGGTGAAACGTTCCCCAGGAGTCAAGAGTCAGCGAACCACGATCGATTCATAGGGCTTGCGCATGAATCTTAATGCATTGCCATGTGCCACGTCAGTTTGCTCGAGCAATCCGCTCTGAATGTGGTCTGGAGCGAACTCCCTTACACCCACCGCCTGCACGACGCACAGTAACTCCTGCACCCACCCCTTTCAATCGCCAGTCAGTTTCTTCTTCCCCTTCCTCATCATTTGCTCTCGCAGGCCGCATCGATTCCCAGTAAGTGGTGACGGCGCATTCCCCACCAAGTGAACTCCTCGTCGGCGTCAAGATTTCATCCAGCACGAGCGGTGTTGCTACTGGCATTGAGGTACGTTCGTAGGTCGTCAAGGCGTCTACGAGGGAGTGATTTTTTCGGGGATTTATAGCAGCTCGCTTTGACGCCACTGAATGGGCCGGCCCATTCTGATCGTGCGACGTGCGCGGAAGCTCGTGTGGTTGACGCTCGCGAGCGTCAGCTAGGAGCTCTCCTGGGGGACTGGGTAGGCGCCTGGGCGGTCGGTTTCTACTGGGCCTGGGCCAGAGGCGGGGAGGGATAGGAACAGTAGGTTCGGTCATTTCTCGGTTAATTGAATAATATACCGAACCGGCCAAATTTGGTTTGGTTAGTAGCCCAGCTAACCGAATTTTGTTGTACACGCTCAAAAAACCGAAAATTCGGTTAATTCGGCCTCGATTTCGGTTCAGTTTTCGATTGGTCGGTTTTTATGCCCAGGCCTAGTTCTGGCCATACATGCCTACCGTTGGACCTTTTTTTTCTCCAGAAATGTTAGGTGAAACGTTCCCCAGGAGTCAAGAGTCAGCGAACCACGATCGATTCATAGGGCTTGCGCATGAATCTTAATGCATTGCCATGTGCCACGTTAGTTTGCTCGAGCAATTCGCTCTGAATGTGGTCTGGAGCGAACTCCCTTACACCCACCGCCTGCACGACGCACAGTAACTCCTGCACCCACCCCTTTCAATCGCCAGTCAGTTTCTTCTTCCCCTTCCTCATCATTTGCTCTCGCAGGCCGCATCGATTCCCAGTAAGTGGTGACGGCGCATTCCCCACCAAGTGAACTCCTCGTTGGCGTCAAGATTTCATCCAGCACGAGCGGCGTTGCTACTGGCATTGAGGTATGTTCGTAGGTCGTCAAGGCGTCTACGAGGGAGTGATTTTCGTTCATTGTGGTGTTCTGTTGGGTAATCCCGGTGTTTGTCCCTGGCGGAAGATTCGAGGCCATGGAGGAAGAGGCGGCCAAAGTAATGGTGGGAGGGATGGAGAAGGTGGCGCGGGGGGAGGTTGTTGTTGAGGGTAGGGGTTGAGCAGGCATTACCCTAGTGGTCTTCTGGGTTGTGTCGGACCGGTGTTGCGGCGGCTGCTGCCGTGCGTCGATGTCAATTTGACATCGGCGGCGTCTGGGTTTCTGTCACGACACAACTGTATTAAGTTTTGGAGGGTGGCATTTTCGGCATATATTTAGTTCTAGGGGGTGGCATTTTTGGAGGGTTTGCAACCTCTGTTGGTTTTCTGGGGGTGGCATTTTAGATGTTTGACACTTTGAAGGGTTGCAGTCTCGGATGTCATTTTAGGGGTGGCATTTTTTGTCATGGATATGCTTTTTTGGAGGGTGACAGTATGGTGTGTGACAGTTTTGGGGAGTAGTGTAGGTATTTTTTATCGGTGGGGAAACTGCAATGTGTGTTAGCTAACTATTTGTGTGGTGTTTAGGGTAAATGCTATGTGATTCTATAATTGATTTATATAAGTTGGTAAAAATGGCATGTATGCCCCTTTTGTGTAGTTTAGTGCAGGGATTTGATGCTGGAAACTCCCATGCACGATTAATGAATGGTATGCGGTAGGTTTGTGTTAGATGCCATGTGATTTTCATCGTTTTTGTTGAAAAATGCCATGACCGCCCTTATAGTGGGTCCTTTTTATGATGGTTATTGGTGCATTTTTTCTATGTAGCCGTTTGTGTTAGGTGAGGATATGTGGGTTGTGTGAAAATGCCATATAATTTTATAGGTGTTTTTCATATATTTTTTGGTGAAAAATGCCATGTCTGCCTTATAGTGTTTTAGCATGGTTTGTTTTCATTATTTGTGTACTCGGTTTTTTGATGTTTTTGGTGTGTGAAAAATGTCATGTGGTTTACATTGAGGTTTTTATTTCTTTTACTAGTTGGCATTATGATACATGTGTGGATGGCATTTTTGTGGAAGCAGATGACATCAACTTCAACAGTCAAGTGGACTTTTTTAATGAAACAGATGGCATTTTTGTGGAAACATATGTCATCAATTTCTAGTAGTGAAGTGAGATTTTTTTAAACTGAAACAATTGTCATTCTTGGGGAAATTGATGCCATCGACTCCAGTAGTCAGGTGGCATTTTTGTGATTGAAATAGATGGCATTTTTTGGGGGTGTTAGGGTGAAAGTGCAACTATCCCCGGGTGGTTTTGGTAATTCATAACAACATATAGCTCATTGAACCAATATCCATTCATGATGAATATTTCAGGATGTTCAATGATTGGTATGGCATGGATTAGAGATGTGGACCCCTCAAAATGCTAAGGACAAAGATTGGCAAAAGCTCAAGACTCTTCATTTCTATTTTAGTGATTGTTGGGGATATAACTACTGAGTATAAACCGCCCAGAAGGGGCCGGGTTATACCCATAAGGAGTTATCCATATTGAAGCCCCATGAAGACAAGAAGCATGGCGCTTTACTATAAGAGATCTAAAAGCCCAGGGCCCAAAGGCGGATTAGGGCCCGTAGATATAAACCTCCATAAGGTGTGTTGTTGGGAAACGTAGTAATTTCAAAATTTTCCTACGCACACGCAAGATCATGGTGTTGCATAGCAACGAGAGGGGAGAGTGTTGTCCACGTACCCTCGTAGACCGAAAGCGGAAGCGTTAGCACAACACGGTTGATGTAGTCGTACGTCTTCATGATCCGACCGATCAAGTACCGAAGGCACGGCACCTCCGAGTTCAGCACACGTTCAGCCCGATGACGTCCCTCTAACTCCGACCTAGCCAGTATTGAGGGAGAGTTTTGTCAGCACGACGGCGTGGTGATGATGTTGATGTTCTACCGATGCAGGGCTTCGCCTAAGCGCCGCTATAGTATTATCGAGGTGGACTATGGTGGAGGGGGGCACCGCACATGGCTAAGAGACGGTCAACTTGATCAACTTGTGTCTCTAGAGGTGCCCCCCTGCCCCTTTATATAAAGGAGCAAGGGGGGGGGGTGCGGCCGGCCAAGGGGAGAGGCGCACCGGAGGAGTCCTACTCCCACTGGGAGTAGGACTCCCCCCTTTTCCTAGTTGGATTAGGACTTGTGACGGGGGAAGAAGGAAAGAGGGGGGCTGGCCCCCCTTTTCCCTAAACCAATTCGGTTTGGGCCTTGGGGGGCGCCCCACACTTCCCTTGCTTCCCTCCTTTTCCACTAAGGCCCATGTAGGCCCATTAAGCCCCCGGGGGGTTCCGGTAACCCCCCCGGTACTCCAGTAAAATCCCGATTTCACCCGGAACACTTCTGATATCCAAACATAGGCTTCCAATATATCAATCTTCATGTCTCGACCATTTCGAGACTCCTCGTCATGTCTGTGATCACATCCGGGACTCCGAACAACCTTCCGTACATCAAAACATAAAACTCACAATATAACTGTCATCATAGCGTTAAGCGTGCGGACCCTACGGGTTCGAGAACTATGTAGACATGACCGAGACACGTCTCCGGTCAATAACCAATAGCGGAACCTGGATGCTCATATTGTCTCCTACATATTCTATGAAGATTTTTACCGGTCAGACCGCATAACAACATACGTTGTTCCCTTTGTCATTGGTATGTTACTTGCCCGAGATTCGATCGTCCGTATCTCAATACCTAGTTCAATCTCATTACCGGCAAGTCTCTTTACTCGTTCCGTAATACATCATCCCGCAACTAACTCATTAGCTGCAATGCTTGCAAGGCTTAAGTGATGTGCATTACCGAGAGGGCCCAGAGATACCTCTCCGACAATCGGAGTGACAAATCCTAATCTCGAAATACGCCAACCCAACAAGTACCTTCGGAGACACCTGTAGAGCACCTTT
The DNA here is from genome assembly GCF_018294505.1 of Triticum aestivum. Classification (NCBI taxonomy): domain Eukaryota; kingdom Viridiplantae; phylum Streptophyta; class Magnoliopsida; order Poales; family Poaceae; genus Triticum; species Triticum aestivum. The sequence goes on from NC_057794.1 coordinate 256,895,543, forward strand.
ATAATCACCCAATTACGTTGTGACGTTTGGTAGCACACAAAGTGTTCCTCCGGTAAACGGGAGTTGCATAATCTCATAGTCATAGGAACATGTATAAGTCATGAAGAAAGCAATAGCAACATACTTAAACGATCGCGTGCTAAGCTAACGGAATGGGTCATGTCAATCACATCATTCTCCTAATGATGTGATCCCATTAATCAAATGACAACCCATGTTAATGGCTAGGAAACTTAACCATCTTTGATCAACGAGCTAGTTAAGTAGAGGCATACTAGTGACACTCTATTTGTCTATGTATTCACACATGTATTATGTTTTCGGTTAATACAATTCTAGCATGAATAATAAACATTTATCATGATATAAGGAAATAAATAATAACTTTATTATTGCCTCTAGGGCATATTTCCTTGAGTCTCCCACTTGCACTAGAGTCAATAATCTAGATTACACAGTAATGATTCTAACACCCATGGAGCCTTGGTGCTGATCATGTTTTGCTCGTGGAAGAGGCTTAGTCAGCGGGTCTGCAACATTTAGATCCGTATGTATCTTGCAAATTTCTATGTCTCCCACTTGGACTAAATCCCGAATGGAATTGAAGCGTCTCTTGATGTGCTTGGTTCTGTTGTGAAATATGGATTCCTTTGCCAAAATTGCACCAATATTGTCACAAAAGATTTTCATTGGACCCGATGCACTAGGTATGACACCTAGATCGGATATGAACTCCTTCATCCAGACTCCTTCATTTGCTGCTTCCGAAGTAGCTATGTACTCCGCTTCACATGTAGATCCCGCCACGACGCTTTGTTTAGAACTGCACCAACTGACAGCTCCACCGTTTAATGTAAACACGTATCCGGTTTGCGATTTAGAATCATCCGGATCAGTGTCAAAGCTTGCATCAACGTAACCATTTACGATGAGCTCTTTGTCACCTCCATATACGGGAAGCATATCCTTAGTTCTTTTCAGGTACTTCAGGATGTTCTTGACCGCTGTCCAGTGATCCACTCCTGGATTACTTTGGTACCTCCCTGCTAGACTTATATCAAGGCACACATCAGGTCTGGTACACAACATTTCATACATGATAGAGCCTATGGCTGAAGCATAGGGAACATCTTTCATTTTCTCTCTATCTTCTGCAGTGGTCGGGCATTGAGTCTTACTCAACTTCACACCTTGTAATACAGGCAAGAACCCTTTCTTTGCTTGATCCATTTCGAACTTCTTCAAAACTTTGTCAAGGTATGTGCTTTGTGAAAGTCCAATTAAGCGTCATGATCTATCTCTATAGATCTTAATGCCCAATATGTAAGCAGCTTCACCGAGGTCTTTCATTGAAAAACTCTTATTCAAGTATCCCTTTATGCTATCCAAAAATTCTATATCATTTCCAATTAGTAATATGTCATCCACGTATAATATCAGAAATGCTACAGAGCTCCCACTCACTTTCTTGTAAATACAGGCTTCTTCAGAAGTCTGTATAAAACCAAATGCTTTGATCACACTATCAAAGCATTTATTCCAACTCCGAGAGGTTTGCACCAGTCCATAAATGGATCGCTGGAGCTTGCACACTTTGTTAGCTCCCTTTGGATCGACAAAACCTTCCGGTTGCATCATATACAACTCTTCTTCCAGAAATCCATTCAAGAATGCAGTTTTGACATCCATCTGCCATATTTCATAATCATAAAACGCGACAATTGCCAACATGATTCGGACAGACTTAAGCATCACTACGGGTGAGAAGGTCTCATCATAGTCAATCCCTTGAACTTGTCGAAAACCTTTCGCAACAAGTCGAGCTTTATAGATAGTAACATTACCGTCAGCGTCAGTCTTCTTCTTGAAGATCCATTTATTCTCAATTGCTTGCCGGTCAATGGGCAATTCAACCAAAGTCCACACTTTGTTCTCATACATGGATCCCATCTCATATTTCATGGCCTCAAGCCATTTTGCGGAATCTGGGCTCACCATCGCTTCTTCATAGTTCGCAGGTTTGTCATGGTCTAGTAACATAACTTCCAGAATAGGATTACCTTACCACTCTGGTGCGGATCTTACTCTGGTTGACCTACGAGGTTCAGTAACAACTTGATATAAAGTTTCATGATCATCATCATTAACTTCCTCACTAATTGGTGTAGATGTCGCAGAAACCATTTTCTATGATGAACTACTTTCCAATAAGGGAGCAGGTACATTTACCTCATCAAGTTATACTTTCCTCCCACTCACTTCTTTCGAGAGAAACTCCTTCTCTAGAAAAAATCCGAATTTAGCAACAAAAGTCTTGCCTTCGGATCTGTGATAGAAGGTGTACCCAACAGTCTCCTTTGTGTATCCTATGAAGACACATTTCTCCAATTTGGGTTCGAGCTTATCAGGTTGAAGTTTTTTCACATAAGCATCGCAGCCCCAAACTTTCAGAAACGACAACTTTGGTTTCTTACCAAACCACAGTTCATAAGACGTCGTCTCAACAGATTTTGATGGTGCCCTATTTAACGTGAATGCGTCCGTCTCTAAAGCATAACCCCAAAATGATAGCGGTAAATCTGTAAGAGACATCATAAATCGCACCATATCTAGTAAAGTATGATTACGACGTTCGGACACACCATTACGATGTGGTGTTCCGGGTGGCGTGAGTTGCGAAACTATTCCGCATTGTTTCAAATGTAGACCAAACTCGTAACTCAAATATTCTCCTCCATGATCAGATCATATAAACTTTATTTTCTTGTTACGATGATTTTCAACTTCACTCTGAAATTCTTTGAACTTTTCAAACGTTTCAGACTTATGCTTCATTAAGTAGATATACCCATATCTGCTTAAATCATCTGTGAAGGTGAGAAAATAATGATATCCGCCACGAGCCTCAACATTCATCGGACCACATACATCTGTATGTATGATTTCCAACAAATCTGTTGCTCTCTCCACAGTTCCGGAGAATGGCATTTTAGTCATCTTGCCCATGAGGCACGGTTCGCAAGTACCAAGTGATTCATAATCAAGTGGTTCCAAAAGTCCATCAGTATGGAGTTTCTTCACGCGCTTTACACTGATATGACCTAAACGGCAGTGCCACAAATAAGTTGCACTATCATTATCAACTCTGCATCTTTTGGCTTCAACATTATGAATATGCGTGTCACTACTATCGAGATTCAATAAGAATAGACCACTCTTCACGGGTGCATGACCATAAAAGATATTACTCTTATAAATAGAACAACCATTATTCTCTGATTTAAATGAATAACCGTCTCGCATCAAACAAGATCCAGATATAATGTTCGTGCTCAACGCTGACACCAAATAACAATTATTTAGGTCTAATACTAATCTCGAAGGTAGATGTAGAGGTAGCGTGCCGACCGCGATCACATCGACTTTGGAACCATTTCCCATGCGCATCATCACCTCGTCCTTAGCCAATCTTCGCTTAATCCGTAGCCCCCGTTTCGAGTTGCAAATATTAGCAACAGAACCAGTATCAAATACCCAGGTGCTACTGCGAGCATTAGTAAGGTACACATCGATAACATGTATATCACATATACCTTTGTTCACCTTGCCATCCTTCTTATCCGCCAAATACTTGGGGCAGTTACGCTTCCAGTGACCAGTCTGCTTGCAGTAGAAGCACTCAGTTTCAGGCTTAGGTCCAGACTTGGGTTTCTTCTCTTGAGCAGCAACTTGCTTGTTGTTCTTCTTGAAGTTCCCCTTCTTCTTCCCTTTGCCATTTTTCTTGAAACTAGTGGTCTTGTTGACCATCAACACTTGATGCTCCTTCTTGATTTCTACCTCCGCAATCTTTAGCATTGCGAAGAGCTAGGGAATTGTTTTATTCATCCCTTGCATATTATAGTTCATCACGAAGCTCTTGTAGCTTGGTGGCAGTGATTGAAGAACTTTGTCAATGACACTATCAACCGGAAGATTAACTCCCAGCTGAGTCAAGTGATTATGGTACCCAGACATTCTGAGTATATGTTCACTGACAGAACTATTCTCCTCCATCTTGCAGCTATAGAACTTATTGCAGACTTCATATCTCTCAATCCGGGAATTTGCTTGAAATATTAACTTCAACTCCTGGAACATCTCATATGCTCCATGACGTTCAAAATGTCGTTGAAGTCCCGGTTCTAAGTCATAAAGCATGGCACACTAAACTATCGAGTAGTCATCAGCTTTGCTCTGCCAGGCGTTCTTAGCGTCGTCAGTTGCATCAGCAGCAGGCCTGGCACTCAGCGGTGCTTCCAGGACGTAATTCTTTTATGCAGCAATGAGGATAATCCTCAAGTTACGGACCCAGTCCGTGTTATTGCTACCATCATCTTTCAACTTTGCTTTCTCAAGGAACACATTAAAATTCAATGGAACAACATCACGGGCCATCTATCTACAATCAACATAGACAAGCAAGATACTATCAGGTACTAAGTTCATGATAAATTTAAGTTCAATTAATCATATTACTTAAGAACTCCCACTTAGATAGACATCCCTCTAATCCTCTAAGTGATCACGTGATCCAAATCAACTAAACCATGTCCGATCATCACGTGAGATGGAGTAGTTTCAATGGTGAACATCACTATGTTGATCATATCTACTATATGATTCACGCTCGACCTTTTGGTCTACGTGTTCCGAGGCCATATCTGTTATATGTTAGGCTCGTCAAGTTTAACCTGAGTATTCCGCGTGTGCAACTGTTTTGCACCCGTTGTATTTGAACGTAGAGCCTATCACACCCGATCATCACATGGTGTCTCAGCACGAAGAACTTTCGCAATGGTGCATACTCAGGGAGAGCACTTATACTTTGATAATTTAGTGAGGGATCATCTTATAATTCTACCGTCAATCAAAGCAAGATAAGATGTATAAAAGATAAACATCACATGCAATCAATATAAGTGATATGATATGGCCATCATCATCTTGTGCTTGTGATCTCCATCTCCGAAGCACCGTCATGATCACCATCGTCACCGGCGCGACACCTTGATCTCCATCATAGCATCTTTGTCGTCTCGCCAATATTATGCTTCCACGATTATCGCTATCGCTTAGTGATAAAGTAAAGCATTACAGGGCGATTGTATTGCATACAATAAAGCGACAACCATATGGCTCCTGCCAGTTGCCGATAACTCGGTTACAAAACATGATCATCTCATACAATATAGCATCACGTCTTGACCATATCACATCACAACATGTCCTGCAAAAACAAGTTAGACGTCCTCTACTTTGTTGTTGCAAGTTTTACGTGGCTGCTACGGGCTTAGCAAGAACCGTTCTTACCTATGCATCAAAACCACAACGATAGTTTGTCAAGTTGGTGTTGTTTTAACCTTCGCAAGGACCGTGCGTAGCCACACTCGGTTCAACTAAAGTTGGAGAAGCTGACACCCGCCAGCCACCTATGTGCAAAGCACATCGGTAGAACCAGTCTCGCGTAAGCGTACGCGTAATGTCGGTCCGAGCCATTTCATCCAAGAATACCGCCGAACCAAAGTATGACATGCTGGTAAGTAGTATGACTTATATCGCCCACAATTCACTTATGTTCTACTCGTGCATATAACATCAGCGCATAAAACCTGGCTCGGATGACACTATTGGGAAACGTAGTAATTTCAAAATTTTCCTATGAACACGCAAGATCATGCTGATGCATAGCAACGAGAGGGGAGAGTGTTGTCCACGTACCCTCGTAGACCGAAAGCGGAAGCGTTAGCACAACGCGGCTGATGTAGTCATACGTCTTCACGATCCGACCGATCAAGTACCGAACGCACGACACCTCCGAGTTCAGCACACGTTCAGCCCGATGACGTCCCTCTAACTCCGATCCAGCCGAGTGTTGAGGGAGAGTTTTGTCAGCACGACGGCGTGGTGACGATGTTGATGTTCTACCGACGCAGGGCTTCGCCTAAGCACCGCTACAGTATTATCGAGGTGGACTATGGTGGAGGGGGGCACCGCACACGGCTAAGAGACGATCAACTTGATCAACTTGTGTCTCTAGAGGTGCCCCCTGCCCCTATATATAAAGGAGCAAGGGGGGGTGCGGCCGGCCAAGGGGAGAGGCGTGCCGGAGGAGTCCTACTCCCACCGGGAGTAGGACTCCCCCCTTTTCCTAGTTGGATTAGGACTTGTGAGGGGGGGAGAAGGAAAGAGGGGGGCCGTCCCCCTTTGCCCTAAACCAATTTGGTTTGGGCCTTGGGGGGGCACACTTCGCTTGCTTCCCTCCTTTTCCACTAAGGCCCATGTAGGCCCATTAAGCCCACGGGGGGTTCCGGTAACCCCCCGGTACTCCGGTAAAATCCCGATTTCACGCGGAACACTTCCGATATCCAAACATAGGCTTCCAATATATAAATCTTCATGTATCAACCATTTCGAGACTCCTCGTCATGTCCGTGATCACATCCGGGACTCCGAACAACCTTCGGTACATCAAAACATAAAACTCATAATATAACTATCATCGTAGCGTTAAGCGTGCGGACCCTACGGGTTCGAGAACTATGTAGACATGACCGAGACACATCTCCGGTCAATAACCAATAGCGGAACCTGGATGCTCATATTGGCTCCTACATATTCTACGAAGATTTTTATCGGTCAGACCGCATAATAACATACGTTGTTCCCTTGGTCATCGGTATGTTACTTGCCCGAGATTCGATCGTCCGTATCTCAATACCTATTTCAATCTCGTTACCAGCAAGTCTCTTTACTCGTTCCGTAATACATCATACCTCAACTAACTCATTAGTTGCAATGCTTGCAAGGCTTAAGTGATGTGCATTACCGAGAGGGCCCAGAGATACCTCTCAGACAATCGGAGTGACAAATCCTAATCTTGAAATACGCCAACCCAACAAGTACCTTTGGAGACACCTGTAGAGCACTTTTATAATCACACAGTTACTTTGTGACGTTTGGTTGCACACAAAGTGTTTCTCCGGTAAACGGGAGTTGCATAATCTCATAGTCATAGGAACATGTATAAGTCATGAAGAAAGCAATAGCAACATACTTAAACGATTGTGTGCTAAGCTAACAGAATGGGTCATGTCAATCACATCATTCTCCTAATGATGTGATCCCATTAATCAAATGACAACCCATGTCAATGGCTAGGAAACTTAACCATCTTTGATCAACGAGCTAGTTAAGTAGAGGCATACTAGTGACACTCTGTTTGTCTATGTATTCACACATGTATTATGTTTCCGGTTAATACAATTCTAGCATGAATAATAAACATTTACCATGATATAAGGAAATAAATAATAACTTTATTATTGCCTCTAGGGAATATTTCCTTCATGTGTAACTTGTGTTGTAAGATAGGAAATGATAGAAACCAAGCCGATCACGTTTATGAGCCGGCCGAGATTCTGTAAACTGCCGGGTGTCAACCTGTGTATATAAAGGGACGACCCGACGGCGGTTTAAGGACAGGAAACAACAACTTGAGAGCCAGGCAAAGCGTATTCGCTCCCTGGTCATCGAAACCCTAGCAATCCCATCATAAATGGAGTAGGCTTTACCTTCACCGCAAGGGGCCGAACCAGTATAATTCCTTGCGTCCTTTGTCCGCTTTAACCCTTTTAAGCTAACTATGTTGCGATGGCTCCACGACTAAGTCCTCACACTAGGACATATGCCGTGACAATCCCACGACAGTTGGCGCCCACTGTAGGGCTATCACACAATGGTTTCAAGTTCTTAGAGGGCAGCTTCGAAGGGCTCAAGGGATACGTTGTGGGCCGGATGACCAAGAGTTGTCGCGGCAAGCTCTACATTGATGATGCAGGCTGGGGCCCCAAGGCCGGTTCAATTGAGTATGGATATCGGGTCCCCTTCGGCGGTATTCACGTCTTCATTGGCAAGATCGGCAAACCGGGCCCTGAGTCGGACATCTGCACCGACATCGTCGAAACAGCTCAGCGTGCGAGATCCGCCCGGGTTCAGCCTGCCATGAAGCGTGCCTTCATGGGAGTCATCCACGGAGCGGAATCTGAGGATAGATCGGTATCTGGTGGTGAAACCGTCGTCTACTCTAATGACGAGTCATCTACCGGAGAGACCGAGTCATTGTACCAACAATATTTCGGACCCCCTTGATCCGCTGAACCGAGTTGCGATCTTCATGGCTGGTACAGAGCAGACGCAACATTCTTCAACCGCAGCAGCAATGATCCTCGGTTCAGCAACCGCAACAGCAGCTGGGGCAGGAGGCACTGCGCCACCGCCAGCTCAGGTTTTGTCCGATTTGTTCGACGCTTTGGCAACACCGCTGGCGGCTGAAGTTAACCCGGCGAATCAGGATCAACATAACGCAGAAGTCGTGAATGTGAAGGATTAGATAGCTCAAGCCAAGGCAGACCTGGCAGCCGAGAACACCAGGATGGCTGAGGAGCGGGCCGAGTTGGATGCACAGGCTTATCGACTTATGCTGGATCAGAACGCATTAGATAATGTAATGAGGAGAAGGCACCGGTCCCACCTACCTCCGGTTTATGAGCCAAGGAATCTCTTTAACACGCCAGGAGCAGGAACCAGCAACCAACCAGTGGTAAACTAGGTAGAAGCACCTGGAACGAGGGCGCCGGTTTAGCCGCGCATAGTGGATCCTCCTCGTCAGAATATCCCTTCACAACGCGTGTCAACGCCTCCGGGTCATTACTCCAACCCCCTGGATAACATAGTCGCCGCCGCTTCACGATTGGCAGCCCTCCCAGTCGAAGGTGAGTCCCCCGTAGCGGTGGAGACGCGATGGGCTAGGGAGCTCCTTCAGACGGCTTTAACTCAGCAGCAGGTGTATTCATACAGCCGCGAGAGGATTCATTCCACCCCCCTCCCAAGGCAGAGTTACAGTAGGCACTTTGATGAACCGACCATGTCAAGCAGTGCGCGGGACCGTAACCCGCCTCGAGGGCATAATCCGGTAGGTGGTGGTACTAATGCTCAGGATTTGGTGGATCAAGGCAGAGCACGTCGAGAAGCCGAGTTAGCGGCGCAGTACGCGGCCCGCCAGCTTACCCCGGTTTGTCCAACAACTTCGGTGGAGCTAGGAGTTATCTCTAGCTCTTTAGGGGTGCCGTGTCTCGTCCCAGTTGTACGTAATATACAACTGCCCAAGGATTTCAAAGGACCCTGCAAAGTGCCCAATTATACTGCCGATTTACCCCCCGAGTCATGGATCGAAAGCTATGAGATGGGAATGGATATGCTGGATGTGGATGATGCGGCCTGTGCTAAATACTTCACCATGATGTTGGAAGGAACAACTCACACTTGGCTGAAAAGTTTGCCAGCTAACTCCATCAGGTCGTGGGCTGCGTTAAAGGCCTGGTTTATCCAGAATTTCAAGGACACGTGCAAGCAGCCCATGTCAATTGTAGACTTAGCTGCCTGTGTCCAAGAAGAAGGTGAATCGACAACTCATTGGGTGCGCCGGGTTTCGGAAATCTTGCATTCATCGGACTGCATTAACGCTGATACAACAGTCTTAATGTTGGAGGGCAATTGCCGGTTCATGCCTTTGAAGCTGAAATTGGGACTGCTCAAGCGTCACTGCAATGACATGGGAACGCTTATGGCAGCTCTGGTTAAGTATGCCGATTCTGATAGTTCCAAGGACCCCGAGTCTGATGATGAAAAGCCGGGGAAGGGAAAGAAGAGTGGCAGTAATAAGGGGTAGCAGCATAACCCGGCGGGTCATGGAAACAACGGTAAGCGCAAAGCAGATAGCAGTTTGGATTTTGTAGCTAACACCAACATGCAGAATAACAATCAGCGTCGCAAGGGTAAACCGCCCCGCGGGGTGGAGGGTGATAATCCACAAGTATAGGGGATCGCAACAGTTTTCGAGGGTAGAGTATTCAACCCAAATTTATTGATTCGCCGCAAGGGGAGCCAAAGAATATTCTCAAGTATTAGCAGCTGAGTTGTCAATTCAACCACACCTAGAAAACTTAATATCTGCAGCAAAGTGTTTAGTAGCAAAGTAATATGATAGTAGTGGTAACGATAGCAAAAGTAACGATAGCAAAAGTAATGTTTTTGGTATTTTGTAGTGATGATAACAATAGCAACGGAAAAGTAAATAAGTGAAGAACAATATATGGAAAGCTCGTAGGCAATGGATCGGTGATAGAGAATTATGCCAGATGCGGTTCATCATGTAACAATCATAACCTAGGGTGACACAGAACTAGCTCTAATTCATCAATGTAATGTAGGCACGTATTCCGAATATAGTCATACGTGCTTATGGAAATGAACTTGCATGACATCTTTTGTCCTACCTTCCCGTGGCAGCGGGGTCCTATTGGAAACTAAGGCATATTAAGTCCTCCTTTTAATAGAGTACCGGACCAAAGCATTAACACATAGTGAATAATATGAACTCCTCAAACTACGGTCATCACCGGGAGTGGTCCCGATTATTGTCACTTCGGGGTTGCCGAATCATAACACATAGTAGGTGACTATAGACTTGCAGGATAGGATCAAGAACTCCCATATATTCATGAAAACATAATAGGTTCAGATCTGAAATCATGGCACTCGGGCCCTAGTGACAAGCATTAAGCATAGCAAAGTCATAGCAACACCAATCTCAGAACATAGGGGATACTAGGGATCAAACCCTAACAAAACTAACTCGATTACATGATAAATCTCATCCAACCCATCACCTTCCAGCAATCCTACGATGGAATTACTCACGCACGGCGGTGAGCATCATGAAATTGGTGATGAAGGATGGTTGATGATGACGATGGTGACAGATTCCCCTCTCTGGAGCCCCGAACGGACTCCGGATGAGCCCTCCCGAGAGAGTTTAGGGCTTGGCGGCGGCTTCCTATCATAAAACATGATGAATCCTTCTCCTTTATTTTTTTTATTCCCGAACACGAATATATGGAGTTGAAGTTGAGGTCGATGGAGCTCCAGGGGGGCCACAAGGCAGGGGGCGTGCCCAGGGGGGCAGGCGCGCCCCCACCCTCGTGGCTAGGGTGTGGGCCCCCTGGCCTTGATTCTTTGCCAGTATTTTTTATTATTTCCAAAAATAATCTCTGTGGAGTTTCAGGTCATTCCGAGAACTTTTGTTTCCGCACATAAATAACACCATGGCAATTCTACTGAAAACAGCGTCAGTCCGGGTTAGTTCCATTCAATCATGCAAGTTAGAGTCCAAAACAAGGGCAAAAGTGTTTGGAAAAGTAGATACGACGGAGACGTATCAACTCCCCCAAGCTTAAACCTTTGCTTGTCCTCAAGCAATTCAGTTGACAAACTGAAAGTGATAAAGAAAAACTTTTACAAACTCTGTTTGCTCTTGTTGTTGTAAATATGTAAAGCCAACATTCAAGTTTTCAGCAAAGATTATGAACTAACCATATTCACAATAACACTTAGGTCTCATGTTTACTCATATCAATGGCATAATCAACTAGCGAGCAATAATAATAAATCTCAGATGACAACACTTTCTCAAAACAATCATAATATGATATAACAAGATGGTATCTCGCTAGCCCTTTCCGAGACCACAAAACATAAATGCAGAGCACCTTTAAAGATCAAGGATTGACTAGACATTGTAATTCATGGTAAAAGAGATCTAGTCAAGTCATACTCAATGTAAACTAACAATAATGAATGCAAATGACAGTGGTGCTCTCCAACTGGTGCTTTTTAATAAGAGGATGATGACTCAACATAAAAGTAAATAGATAAGCCCTTCACAGAGGGAAGCAGGGATTTGTAGAGGTGCCAGAGCTCGGTTTTGAAATAGAGGTGAATAATATTTTGAGCGGTATACTTTCATTTTCAACTTAACAACCAAGAGATGGCGATATCTTCCATGCTACACACATTATAGGCGATTCCCAAACAGAATGGTAAAGTTTATACTCCCCTCCACCAACAAGCATCAATCCATGGCTTGCTCGAAACAACAAGTGCCTCCAACTAACAAGAGTCCCAGGGGGAGTTTTGTTTGCAATTATTTTGATTTGATTTGCATAAAGCATGGGACTGGGCATCCCAGTGACCAGCCATTTTCTCGTGAGTGAGGAGCGGAGTCCACTCCTCTTGAGAATAACCCGCCTAACATGGAAGATACGGACATCCCTAGTTGATACATGAGCTATTCGAGCATACAAAACAAAATGTTTATTCGAAGGTTTAGAGTTTGGCACATACAAATTTACTTGGAACGGCAGGTAGATACCGTATATAGGTAGGTATGGTGGACTCATGTGGAACAACTTTGGGTTTTATGGGATTGGATGCACAAACAGTATTCCCGCTTAGTACAGGTGAAGGCTAGAAAAAGACCGGGAAGCGACCAGCTAGAGAGCGACAACAGTCATGAACATGCATTAAAATTAATCAACACTGAATGCAAGCATGAGTAGGATATAATGCAACATGAACATAAATATCGTAAATGCTATGTTGATTTTGTTTCAACTACATGCGTGAACATGTGCCAAGTCAAGCCACTCGAATCGTTCAAAATAGGATACCACCCTATCATACCACATCACAACCATTTTAATAGCATGTTGGCACGCAAGGTAAACCATTATAAGCTCCTAGCTAATTAAGCATGGCATAAGCAACTATAATCTCTAATTGTCATTGCAAACATGTTCATTCATAATAGGCTGAATCAGGAACGATGAACTAATCATATTTACAAAAACAAGAGAGGTCGAGTTCATACCAGCTTCTCTCATCTCAATCAATCCATCATATATCATCATAATTGCCTTTCAGTTGCACGACCGAATGATGTGAATAATAATAACAGTTCACGTGCATTGGAGTAAGCTGGAATCTGCAAGCATTCAATAAACAGGAAAAGAAAAGGCAATATGGGCTCTTTTGTCAGATCAACAATAATGCATATAAGAGCCACTTTAACAGTTTAATTAAGGTCTTCTCCTATCGACCCCCAAAGAAAAGAAAAGAAATAAAACTATTTACACGGGAAAGCTCCCAACAAGCAAAAGAAGAACGGGAAATCTTTTTGAGTCTTCTTTTTAATTACTACTACAAGCATGGAAATTAAAGCTAGCTAAAAGCTACAACTAATTTTTTTGGTTTTTCATAAGGTTTATCAAACACACAAGAAGAAATCATAAAAAGGAAATAAACTAGTATGGGTGATACAATGAAAAAGTATGGGCACCGGCAACTAGCAATGAGTGTGTGAACATGAATGTAATATCGGTGTTAAATACGTACTCCCCCAAGCTTAGGCTTTTGGCCTAAGTTGGTCTATTTCCACGGGTGGCCTGGTGGATATCCAAAGTTGTAGTTGGGGTCGTACTGAGATGCAACAGTCATTGCATCATGGGCTGCAGCTTGGAGGTGAGCTATCTCAGCCCTCCTCTTATACTCTTCTGCCTCCTCTCTGGTTATAAAATATCTCCCTTTTGTCTGAAAGTCAAAGAAAGTAGGAGCAGGGAGAGCGACGTGATAGGTGCGTCGTCTGTCAAAGATTAGTCGGTACTGGAGGAACTGATCATTCCTCTCAACAAAATGATGACGAACCATAGCCTCATAATCCAAATAAGCAGGAGAAAACTCAATATCATCCTCACGTATGGTTATACCAAGAAAATTAGCTATACGGGTTGCATAAATTCCATCGAAGAAATCTCCACTAAATCTATTATGATGCAACCTACGTGCAACAATGGCCCCCAAATTATAAGATCTATCTCCTAACACAGCACTCCTAAGAATACTGAGGTCAGGGACACACATATGACATGCTTCACCTTTACCATTTATGCACCTACCTATGAAGAGAGCAAAATAATGTATAGCAGGAAAATGAATGCTCCCTATGGTAGCTTGTGCTATATCTCTAGATTCCCGCACAATTATACTAGCAAGAAAGTCTCTAAATTCAGATTTGTGAGGTTCACTAGCACTACCCCATTGTGGAAGTTTGCAAGCAGTGGTAAAGTCCTCTAAGTCTAAGTATAAGAATTTTCATAAAGATCAAACATGACAGTTTGAGAATTGCGTGAAGATGAAAATTCAAACCTCCTCACAAAGGAACTAGTGAGATAGTGGTACTGACGGCACTTTTCCGCCTCGAAGCTCACAAGATCAGCGTTACGCAAATATGCATTAAATTCTTCCTTAATTCCTACTCGATCCATGAAGTCCTTTGAAGGCCATTCACAAGGCCGCACTGGAGCGTCCCTTGGTGGCTCATCATCAGCATCACGCATTGCAAGCCTGGGTCCTTCTTTCCTTGAAGAACCACCTTGGTACATTTTCCTAAGCATATTTTTTTTCTCTGAAAAATTTCTGAAATTTTTAGTAACTTCAAATAAAAGTAAACCAAACTCAACAAAATTGATAGCAACCACTCCTACAAGTGCCTAGAGCATATATCATGCATTAGAACTACTTGGAACCATATAAATTTGACATGCAAGCTCAAGAACATGGTCACCTAGGCAGCACAAATTTGCAATGAATAAAGCACTAGAACAAAAACTAATTTGACCAATGGAGGAGTCACCTACCAAGGAACAATCCCCCAAAGCAGTTTTGTGAGAGGTGCTTTGAGCAAGGAGATTGAAAATCGCAGCAAAATGAGCTAGAACTCGTGCTTGAGCTGGATGGTGATTTTTTTGGGAGGAAGAAGAAGTGTGTGGGTGCAGGAATAAGTGGAGGGGAGCTACCATGGGCCCACAAGGCAGGGGGGGCGCCCAGGGGGGTGGGCACGCCGTGGACCCTCGTGGGCAGGTGCTTGCTCCCCCTGTTGTGTTCTCAGTGCCAGATATTCTCAAATATTCCAGAAAAATCATATTTAAATTTCAGGGCATTTGGAGAACTTTTATTTTCGGGATATTTTTATATTGCACGAATAATCAGTAAACAGACAGAAATTACTATTTTTTGCTTTATTTAATATAAATAACAGAAAGTAAAAAGAGGGTACAAAGAGTTGTGCTTTCTAACTTCATCCATCTCATGCTCATCAAAAGGAATCCACTAACAAGGTTGATCAAGTCTTGTTAACAAACTCTTTTCGAGTAACATGAAATCGGAGAAATTTTGAATAACACTAGGTTACCTCAACGGGGATATGGACATCCCCAACAATAAGAATATCATATTTCTTCTTGACAGTAGGAAGAGGAAATTCAAAACCTCCAAATATAATCGATGGAATTTTTCCAATAGAATTGATACTATGGACTTGAGGTTGTTTCCTCAGAAAGTGTACCATATGCTCATTACCATTAACATGAAAAGTGACATTGCCCTTGTTGCAATCAATAACAGCCCCTGCAGTATTCAAAAAGGGTCTTCCAACAATAATAGACATACTATTGTCCTCGGGAATATCAAGAATAACAAAGTCCGTTAAAATAGTAACGTTTGCAACCACAACAGGCACATCCTCACAAATACCGACAGGTATAGCAGTTTATTTATCAGCCATTTGCAAAGATATTTCAGTAGGTGTCAACTTATTCAAATCAAGTCTACGATATAAAGAGAGAGGCATAACACTAACACCGGCTCCAAGATCACATAAAGCAGTTTTAACATAGTTTCTTTTAATGGAGCATGGTATAGTTGGTACTCTGGGATCTCCTAGTTTCTTAGGTATTCCACCTTTAAAAGTATAATTAGCAAGCATGGTGGAAATTTCAGCTTCCGGTATTTTTCTTTTATTAGTAACAATATCTTTCATGTACTTAGCATAAGGATTCATTTTCAGCATATCAGTCAAACGCATACGCAAAAAGATAGGTCTAATCATTTCAGCAAAGCGCTCAAAATCCTCATCATCCTTTTTCTTGGATGGTTTAGGAGGAAAAGGCATGGGTTTCTGAACCCAAGGCTCTCTTTCCTTACCATGTTTCCTAGCAACAAAGTCTCTCTTATCATAATGTTGATTCTTTGATTGTGGGTTATCAAGATCAACAGCAGGTTCAATCTCCACATCATTGTCATTACTAGGTTGAGCATCAACATGAACATTATCATTAACATTATCACTAGTTTCATGTTCATTTACCAGATTGTGTTTCAGCATCAGAAATAGAGATATCTTTTGGATTCTCAGGTGTGTCAATAATAGGTTCACTAGAAGCATGCAAAGTCCTATCATTTTTCTTTTTCTTCCTTTTAGAAGGACTAGGTGCATCTATATTATTTCTCTGAGAATCTTGCTCAATTCTCTTAAGGTGGCCTTCAAGATACAAAGGTTCCTGAGTCATTTTACCAGTTCTAGTAGCCACTCTAACAACATAGTCATTTTTCTTACTATTTAATTCATTTAGAAAATCATTCTGAGCTTTAAGTACTTGTTCTACTTGAGTAGTAACCATAGAAGCATGTTTACTAATGAGTTTAAGTTCACCTTTAACTCTAGACATATAATCACCCAAGTGTTCAATCATATAAGCATTTTGTTTCAATTGCCTACCAAAATAAGCATTGAAGTCTTATTGCTTAACCATAAAGTTATCAAACTCATCCAAACATTGGCTAGCAAACTTAGTAGGAGGGATTTTAGCTTTATCATATCTATAGAGAGAATTTACCTTTACTACCCGTGTCGGGTTATCAAGACCATGTGTTTCTTCAATAGGTGATGGATTAAAACCATATATTTCTTCAACAGGCGGTAAATTAAGACCATGTATTTCTTCAATAGGAGGTAAATTCTTAACATCTTCAGCTTTAATACCCTTTTCTTTCATAGATTTCTTTGCCTCTTGCATATCTTCAGGACTGAGAAATAGAACACCTCTTTTCTTTGGAGTTCGTTTAGGAATAGGCTCAGGAGTTGGCTCAGGAAGTGTCCAATTATTTTCATTTGTCAACATATTATTCAACAGAATTTCAGCTTCATCCGGTGTTCTTTCCCCGAAAACAGAACCAGCACAACTATCCAGGTAATCTCTGGAAGCATCGGTTAGTCCATTATAAAAGATATCAAGTATTTCATTTTTCTTAAGAGGATGATCAGGCAAAACATGAAGTAATTGGAGAAGCCTCCCCAAGCTTGTGGGAGACTCTCTTCTTCAATTTGCACAAAATTATATATATCCCTTAAGGTAGCTTGTTTCTTATGAGTAGGGAAATATTTAGCAGAGAAGTAATAAATCATATCCTGGGGGCTACGCACACAACGCGGATCAAGAGAATTAAACCATATCTTAGCATCACCATTTAATGAGAACGGAAATATTTTAAGGATATAAAAGTAGCGAGTTCTCTCATCATTAGTGAACAGGGTGGCTATATCATTTAATTTAGTAAGATGTGCCACAACAGTTTCAGATTCATAACCATAAAAAGGATCAGATTCAACCAAAGTAATTATATCAGGATCAATAGAGAAGTCATAATCCTTATCAGTAACAAAGATAGGTGAAGTAGTATAAGCTGGATCATATTTCATTCTAGCATTCAGAGTTATTTTTTTAAGCTTAGCTAATACTTTCTTAAGATCACTTCTATCATTGCAAGCAAGAAAATCTCTATTAGTTTCTTCATTCATAACATAGCCCTCAAGCACAACAGGCAATTCATATTTATTAGGAGAGCCTTCCTCATCACTTTCATCAATATTATCAGTTTCAATAATTTCATTCTCTCTAGCCCTAGCAAGTTGTTCATCAAGAAATTCACCAAGTGGCACAGTAGTATCAAGCATAGAAGTAGTTTCATCATAAGTATCACGCATAGCAAAAGTGGCATCATCAATAATATGTGACATATCAGAATTAATAGCAGAAGCGGGTTTAGGTGTCGCAAGCTTACTCGAAGGTGAATCAAGTGTAGAGCTAGATGGCAGTTACTTACCCCCCTCGTAGTTGAGGGATAAATCTTGGTTTTTGGATCTCTCAAGTTCTTCGTAATGATAAGTGTCAGTGTCAAAACCAGCGGATCTCGGGTAGGGGGTCCCGAACTGTGCGTCTAAGGCGGATGGTAACATGAGGCGGGGGAAAAGATGTTTACCCAGGTTCGGGCCCTCTTGATGGAGGTAATACCCTACTTCCTGCTTGATTGTTCTTGATGATATGAGTATTACAAGAGTTGATCTACCACGAGATCATAGATGCTAACCCTAGAAGCTAGCCTATGGTATGATTGTATGTTGTCCTACGGACTAAACCCTCCGGTTTATATAGACACCGGAGGGGGCTAGGGTTACACAAGGTCGGTTACAAGGGAGGAGATCTACATATCCGTATTGCCTAGCTTGCCTTCCACGCCAAGGAGAGTCCCATCCGGACACGTGATGAAGTCTTCAATCTTGTATCTTCATAGTCCAACAGTCCGACCAAAGGATATAGTCCGGCTGTCCGAAGACCCCCTAATCCATGACCCCCTCAGTAGCCCCTGAACTAGGCTTCAATGATGACGAGTCCGGCGCGCAGTATTGTCTTCAGCATTGCAAGGAGGGTTCTTCCTCCGAATACTCCATAGAAGATCTTGAGCATAAGGATAGTGTCCGATTCTGCAAAATAAGTTCCATATACCATCGTAGAGAGAATAATATTTTCACAAATCTAATCTGCTGACACGTTTAGCAACGTCACATCATGTCATGGCCCAGTCATTATTCGAACCATTTTCCTCAACCAGTACCGCACATATCGCGAGGCAGTTTTCTCGACACGTCTAGTCGAAGCAGAGATCGTGTCCCCTTATCACGGGATTCTCATCAATACAGGTATGGGTAACCCAACCGCGCCATCAATTATAGCGCTCAGGGAGTAAGCGAGTTTAACAGGTAAGTGGGGAGGCACATCGCCTCCTTCGCCCTTATAAAGGGACAAAGATTCACCCTTTTTACCCACGCCCTGCTTCTCCTTGCTTACCCATTCTCGCGCACTGGAGCTCCAGCGCCCAAGTTCGCGTCTTTCTCCTCAAACCACTCCAGTCATATCCAGAGCGGGAGGCAAGTGGATGGTCTCCTCCGTCACGGCGGAGGACATCACAAAGCTACGGGCAGCCGGATATCTGGCCGCGGACATCGCACATCGGCTGCCGGCTGCGGGGCAGATCATCCCTACGCCCGAACCCCATGAGAGGGTAGTTTTCCTTACCCACTTTGTCCGCGGACTGGGATTTCCTCTCCACCTGTTTGTCCGCGGGCTCATGTTCTACTACGGACTGGATTTTCATGATCTGGCCCCCAATTTCATCCTCAACATCTCGGCGTTTATTGTCGTGTGCGAGGCCTCCCTCCGCATCAGGCCCCACTTCGGCCTGTGGCTAAAAACCTTCAATGTCAAATCGAAGGTGGTGGTCGGCCAGCAAGCAGAGTGCGGAGGCGCCATGGTGGGAAAAATGCCCAACGTCACCTGGCTAGAAGGCTCCTATATGGAGACCATAAAGGGGTGGCAATCGGGGTGGTTCTACATCACCGAGCCGCACGATACCAACTGGGTGGTGGCCCCCAAATTTCGATCCGGAATCCCCACGCGGCTCACTTCCTGGAAAGAGAAGGGCCTGTCCTGGGGTTCTTCGGTAGAGCTGACCGGACTCCAGACCTGCATCAGGAACATGATGAGCAAGAAAATCAAGCTTGTCAACATGGTCCAGGTCATGCTCTTCCGCCGGATTCTCCCGTGCCAACGACGGGCATTCAATTTGTGGGAGTTCGACCCGGCCCAGCACCAAACGCTGCGAGAACTCTTTGACACGACGCACGAGGCCGTCTGGAAGGTGCTGTTCAAAGGCGCCGAGGTGCCTCCTTCCCTTTCCGAGGACCGCGGACTCAGCACAAAGCGCCGCGCTAATCCGGTAAGTTTTCGTACCTCGCAGGGTATTTATTTGCCCTGGTTAAATGATGTGCGGGATCTAAGCTCTCTTGCCATTAACAGGACTGGATAAAGACAGTGGAGGAGCTTGATTGCCCAGCCCCTTTGCTTGAAGATCCCACAGATGCTCTCCTGACGGAGATGCTAACTCCGGCACCCTACGAGGTGCCGGTGAAGAAGACCAAGAAGAAGGCCACGGGGAGCCGAAAGGGTCTGCAACGCAAGGTTGTATCGGACTCATCCGACGATGACTCCAATGTGCCCTCCTCCCATAAAAACGAGGAGGGGAGGAAAGTTCTCTCCCCCCGGACGAGGGAGACAAGAAAAGGAAGGCCGACCCAACCGGGGAGGCCGAAGGGTCCAAGAAGGGAAGGACCCGTGCTCTGGACTGTTCCACGACGGCCGCCGACAGCGACGACGAGTGGCTACCCAGGGTCAAGCCCCTGGCGAAGTCGTAAGTGTCCAGATACCATAGTACTTCATGGTATGTTTTATTGCACTACTTCTCCTCATGTCGAACATGATTATACAGTCCGTCCCGAGCTCATCTCGACGTATCCTCGTCGAGTGGCTCATTGGACTCGTCGGATATGAACAGTGGTTCTCTTCCGACCGCTTCCACCCCTCGCCCTACGAACAACGCCGAGGTGTTGTCTCAAAAGGCACCAAGCCAAGGGGAGGTGGTCCTGGAGGCGTCTCGAGGTGACCTCCGGACCCTGGGTACCAAGGGAGCGAGGCTCCTACGGGCTTCGAGTTTGGCCCCCAGCCGAACACTGCGCTGGAACCTTCAATGGTTCCGAACTCCGGCAGGCGGTCCCCCGTTAAGGGGGGACAACCACCCGCGCCGGTGTCCTCTGTCCATCCAGAGGCACCAGACAACTTGCTGGAAGCGCTTCGCAGCGCTTCCATCGACGAAGAGCACCGCACTATCATGAGTGTGGTGATCGAGAAGGTTCAGTCCGCCAAAAACGGGCTGACCGAAGCTTGCGCCAGCCTCCTAACAGGCTTTGAGGTAAGCAATCAAAATATATATAAGAAAATATTACCGCATAGATAGTATCCCCTGATGCTCTGTTCGGTGTTCGAGAAGAAAGGCCGAATAGAGGATCAAATGATGAGTCAGGAGTCTAATAAGAATATGTCTATGTGTAAGTGCAGGCTTCCCTGCTGGCCGCTGCCGCACGTACTGCGGAGGTCTCTGCACTGAAGCAGGACCTAGAGCGGTTCGAGGACGAGCTTGGCCTTACCAAGAGGCAGCTCGAGGAGAGCAAAGGTAAGCAATACCTTGTCTACGCTTTGGAAAAGAAGTTCGGTTGTAAAATAATAGGATCACCATGAATTTGCCAGGGGCCATGACCGAGGTGGCGACCCTAAAGAAGGCGTTGTCCGAGGCCGAAGACAAAGCGGCCAAGGAACGCATCGAGCGGGAGAAGCAAGAAGCCCGAGTGGGTGAGGTGCAGCAAGAGCTCGAGGCTCTCGCCAAAAAACACGAGTCCTTGAAGCTCGACTCTAAGACGCGAGAGTCTGAGCTCGCACAGGCGCTTGAAAGCGCCCGGAGCACCAAGGCTGAAGCCCACAAGGCCCTCCAGGAAATTGATGCGATGAACAAGATAACAGCGGGTAAGGCATTCATTATGCAAAGCAAGCATGTGAAGGAAACTTTCCTTTTTCTTACCCGAGTTCGGAGCTCTCCAGGAGCGTTCATAGATCTTCCCCGCAGTGTACTGGATGCCGCGGAGTTTTATCGAGCTGAGGAGGGGAGCTCGACGGAGAAGTTGTTTTGGTCTCAGTATACTGGGACCGAACACCCGATGCCCTTGAGCGACCAGCTGAGGCAATTGGTCGAGCTTCACAAGGCGGCCGAATAGGCCATGAGGGGCCTTATAGTCCGGATGTGGCCTGGCGAGCCCCAGTCCGACAGCTACTTCGGTCTGGTGAGGCGGCTTGTGGAGGCCTGCCCACGGCTTGAAGTCATAAATCGGTCAGCCTGCATCGAGGGTGCGCGCAGGGCTTTTGCCCGGGCGAAGGTGCACTGGGCGAAGCTGGACGCCGTGAAGCTCGTGAAGGAGGGGCCGCCGGAGGGCAAGGAGCATCGCCACCCCGAGATGTACTATGAGAGTGTCCTGAAGGGTTCCCGCCTTGTGGCGGATGAATGTGCCAGGTATGCAATTTTTGAATGATCACGCTCATGTGGTCCTGTAATGTGAAACAAGTTCATCTGCACTATGCAACGCTTTTTGTGTTTTAAAATATTACCTTCTGTGCGGCCGTTTATAATATCTGAGAGTTGGCCAGTCGGCGGCTTCTGCCCCCATGTAACTATTACTGGGGTGTTCGGGATAAACCTGAGCACTCTTTACCCCAATTTTGGGTCCTTTGTAACACCCCGGGAATCATGCTACAGTAATCCCCCCTAATGATGCCTTGTCATCATGCTTTCCTAAGCCAAAATGCCACTTGTCCAAAATATCAAGTCCAATTCAATTCAATTTGCAAGTCAATTATTTGCATCTTCAAATGAGCCAGAAAAATAGTTCACAATGTGGCAAATATTCTCTAAGTTTTTGTCATGATGAAACCTACCTCTGTTGGATTCCAAAAATGCTCCTGGAAATTATTTGAGTGGTCCAGCAATAATTAAATTGGCCTTTCCAATTTCTGAAAATGGTTAGCCAACTCCTTTTGACCCCAAACTTTTTTATGCAACTTCACCTTGATCCTATCTATTTTTGTGCAAAGTGCCACATTTAACAAAAATATTTCAGTAGCTCTCTTAAATAGAAAACATAGGCAAATCGAAAAAAGGGGAAAAGAACCCCCGGGCCGAACGGCCCAGCTGGCCCACGGCCCAGCCAGGCCGGCCCATCCGCCCCCTACCTTTAACCCCCACTCCCCCAACCGAACTCTAGAGCCCAACCCCACTCCCTCATGATCCCCACCCTCTCCCTCCAGCGCCGCCAGGGGAGACCCCCACGCTCGATCCCCCACTTCCC
>NC_057794.1:256918615-256983251 GCF_018294505.1 Triticum aestivum
ACCATTTCTGGATCGAGGGGCGATCCTCCCGACCGCGCCATGCCTCCGCTCCGGATGGAAAGCTCCCTGGCGCGAGCGCCCGTCCTTGACGCCGGACCTCCCTTCCCCTCGCGCTCCTTCTGCACTGCCACCACCTCGCGCGCTCGCCCATCCGGCCGCGCCACTCCCGGGCCCCGTCCCCGCTCGCCACCATCGCCGCCTCCTGCTGCTTCGTCCTGCGGCTGCAGCCGTCCGCCGCCCCGCCGTTGACCTCGCCCAGCCACTACCTCTATCGCCGCTCGCCGCGCTTGCTGCTCGCCACCCTACCGCCTCCCCACGTGCGGCTCCGCCACCCCTGCCTCCCCGCCGTGCACACCCTCTCCCTATGGCTCCGGTGACCCGTGCCCCTGCCTCCACCACTCGCTACAGCCGCCACCCCTGCTGCCCTTTGCTGCTTCGGTCGCCGCCCCAGCCCTGCTCCGGTCGCCGTCGTGTCCCCTGGCCGCCGGCGCTCACGCCCAAACGCCCCGGGGCTCCGCTCGGTTGTAGCCCCGTTTGGCCCGCGCTCGTTAGCCCCTGGTGGCTCGGATGAGCCACTAACAGACGCCCCCCAAAAGAATTGTAAATATATATATATATATATATATTAAAAATTAACTAATTAATTAATTAAACGCTTAATTAATTTAATGAATTAATCTTAATTAATCTAATGAACTAGATTAGTTAAATTAATCAGTAGTTAGATAAATGTGTGTATGACAGGAGGGCCCCATCCCCTATTGACCAGTCAAACATTGACTGGTCAACTGGGACCCCATGGACCCGCATGTCACCCTCTGATACACCTATGTGTACACAGATCTGAGTGCACCTAGCATTTACTCTTTATTTTCGAATTAATATTAATTTCAGAATATTGTTTAAGTCTTTGAAAAATCGTAGATAATAATCCGTGCCTCGGATGAAAAAGTTTTATACATGAAAGTTGCTCAGAACGACGACACAAATCCGGATACGCAGCCCGTTCGTCCGCCACGCCTCCCTAACATAGCGAACACGCAACTTTCCCCCTTCGGTTCATCTGTCCGAAAACCCGAAACACCGGGGATATTTTCCCGGATGTTTCCCCCCCTCACCGGTACCACCTCATACCGCGTTAGGGCACCCCTAGCACCGATACTTGTCATGTCATGCATCGCTATGCATCTGTTTGCTTAATATTTATTGTTTCTTCCCCCTCTTCTCTCCGATAGACTACGAGACCGACGCCGCTGCTACCCAGTACGACTACAGTGTCGACGACCCCTCCTTGAAGAGCAACCAGGCAAGCCCCCCCTTGATCATCTCGATATCGCCCATTTCATTTTCTCATGCTTGCATTAGATTTTGCTACTGTAATTGATTGCTCCTATTCTGATGCATAGCCTGTTTATTGTAACCTACTGTTGTTACCTACCTGCTTATCCTAAATTGCTTAGTATAGTTTGGTTAGTGATCCATCAGTGACCCCTCCACCTTGTCCTTGTTTCCCCTGCTTCATCATCGAAGACCCGATCAACGGGATCGAAGACCAGGCCCCGACACCGCACATCACTTTCCCCTTAGTTGCTCGACACTAATGGGTTACTATCGAGTGCCGGGGTGAGACCTCATCAGCACTTCTGATGTTACCCTATAGCGTAGCTATTCGGTCGTGGTCATCGAGGGTGATTCCGCCTTAACCATTTCCGATACGACTCTGTCGTGCAACCCCTCAAGTGTGAACTTCGAGGGTGGTTCCTCTTACGTTCACCTTGATGATTACATCGAGTGGAATCCGTCAAGGGTGATTCCTCAGGTTTTCCTCTTGGTGTTAGACACCCGGTTAATATGGTTACTATGACTTTACACTAAACCATGTTACAAAAGACGGGTCGGCCGCCCTGAGGGGTACCCGCGCGAGCTTAATTGCGAGTGATGTGGAGACGGGTTGACCTGGAGGGTGCCTGGGAGATAATTACAATGCGTGGCCGGGCATTCTTAGCCCTTGCCGCAAGTACTCGAGATGGGGTGACGGGGTCACATTGATCGTGAGTCTCTGCTCGTTACCACGTGCTCCTAATCTATTATGATTTGGATCTTTGATCCGAGGGGCCTATGGCCTGATAGCACTAACCATCACGTGGGCATTGTATGGGCGTTCTGCGTCGTATGCATCAGCCGAAGCTTAATCGACGTCAGCGAATGAGCGGCGCGCGCCGGGTTGGACTGCATAAGCTCCTGCCTTGTTGAAGGAGGTAGCTAGGTCTGCTCACCGGCCGTGTACGCAACATGCGGGAGTTCCCGGGGAGATGGCCCATGACCCCTGGGGGCATAGGTTTAGTCCGGCGTGCTGACCTCTCTATTAAGCCTAGGTCGGGTTGCGGCGTATTATTTGGCCGAGGCCGGACATGACCCAGGAAAGTGTGTCCGACCAGAGTTAATCGAGCGTGGTGGGTAAGTTGATGCACCCCTGCAGGGAAGAAAACATCTATCGATAGCCTGTCGTACGGTAACGGACACTTGGAGTTGTATTCCGATCTATACAACTAGAACTGGATACTTGTGATGAGAAATGGATTGTGATGAGACTTGGATATGAGATGATAACTGGATAGTATGGCTCTAGGATTGCTTTCTCGCAGGGAGTCGAGAAAGGATCTCTGGCCGAGGTTGATAACACTTCTACTACTTTACTTTATGCTACTCTACTCCCTCCTGTTGCTGCAAGATGGTGGTTTCCAGAAGATGCTAGTCTTCGAGAGGACTAGGCCTTCTCTCTATTCTGGCATTTCTGCAGCTCAGTCTACATATACAACCTTCCTTTGATAATGTTGCATATGTAGTGTAGATCCTTGCTTGCGAGTACTTTGGATGAGTACTCACGGTTGCTTTGCTTCCCCTTTTTCTTCTTTCCGGTTGTTGCAACCAGATGCTGGATCCCAGGATCCAGACGACACCACTGACAATTACTACTACACTGAGGGTGCCTACTACTACGTGGAGGCCACCGACGACCAGGAGTAGTCAGGAGGCTCCCAGGCAGGAGGCCTTGCTTTTTCGATCGTTGTTGGTTTTGTGCTAGCCTTCTTAAGGCAAACTTGTCTAACTTATGTTTGTACTCAGATATTGTTGCTTCCGCTAACTCTTGTGTTTTCGAGCTTATGTATTCGAGCCCTCGAGGCCCTGGCTTGTAATATAAAGCTTGTATTATTTCAATTTGTGTCTAGAGTTGTGTTGTGATATCTTTCCGTGAGTCCTTGATCTTGATCGTACACATTTGCGTGTATGATTAGTGTACGATTGAATCAGGGGTGTCACATCCTTCAAGGGAGGTATTTAGCGCAACGAACCAGGCAATCGGACTATAAGGCTTTATCACTCTCACTTAGCCATAGAAGTCTACAATTTTAAACTTTGGCGAAGCCCCTAGTGTTCAGAAGGCCGAATTTGGGGCGCTATACTCGCCTAAGGCGGACAAGGCCGGCTCCTCGCCCGAAGCGGAAAAAGTCTTTAAGGACTTGAGACCTCTCGAACAGCGACCAGTCCCTCACCTTATCATGACAGTCAGTTTTCGGCTTTCTCTACTGAGGCGCTCGTCCAGAAGAACCGGGATGAAATTGCAGTAGTTCTCCCACCGCTACCTTAGCCGATATAGCGGAACGTAAGGTACCAAAGCATGGGAGCCGGGCAAACCCAACATTTGACCAAAGACATGATTCGGAGCTGATGCATATAATGCTATAAGTTCGGGGTGTCGCACTGTCGAAAGTGTTCGGACTTCTTGCACTGTATTATGGGGTAAACGAAAGCCCCTGGCGTACTGACCGTACCCGAACGTACGGGTGCGGATTGTCGTGAATGGACATATAAGAGAGAAAAAAGATAAAAAATGCAATAATAGACTAATGATATGCATTGTTATTTAAAGAATACGTCGAAGCGTACTGGTACAAGTAGTGCAATAAGCAGAAAGTAGGACAATTCGAAATGTCCTTTCCAGGGCAAGCTGCGTGTGGATAGCAAAAAGCGGGTGTATCAATTATTAGAGACCACCTGGGGGTTCCCGTGTTTATCTTAGCGTCTTGCCGCCTTGGTTGTTGCTTCCCGTAATGTGTCCGGCAATCGTATTGCCGGAAAGGGCTTCCACGGGGTTAGGTCATGAGAGAGAAAAGAAGTAGTAAAGGTATACAACCTCTAGTGCGGTTAAGCCGCATTATGGGACGTGCCCTGATCGTGCCCCCGTCTATATCCATGGTATTTTCAGTGCGTAGTTATGTACACGCGGCATGGATTTCGTTGCTTGACTGGGACTGGGACGGGGGCCGGATTGCTAGGTGAGCTCTGAACATGCCAGGCGATCCTGTTGCAGCTTATTCCGGACTCGCTTGAAGGTGTCCGGGGGCTGTGACGCTGAATTAGTGGTTTGCCTTAAAAGGCTGCTTTGTGCTTCTGCTGCAAGGGCCGCAGTGTGCTCTTCCATGCGGAGCAAGTGTTTTGTGTTTCCATTTACTGTTATGACCCCCTAGGTCCTGGCATCTTGAGCTTGAGGTATGCGTAATGCGGCACTGCATTAAATTTTGCAAATGCTGTTCGTCCGAGGAGTGCGTGGTAGCCATTGCGAAACGAGACGATATCGAAGATTAACTCCCCGCTTAGGAAGTTGTCTGGTGATCCGAAGACCACTTCCAGTGTGATTGAGCCTGTGCAATGGGCCTCTACACCTGGGATGACTCCTTTAAAGGTGGTTTTGGTGGGTTTGATCCTCGAGGGATCAATACCCATTTTTCGCACTGTGTCCTGATAGAGCAGGTTCAGGCTGCTGCCGCCGTCCATAAGGACTTGAGTGAGGTGAAATCCGTCGATGATGGGGTCTAGGACCAGTGCGGCGGATCCGCCATGACGGATACTAGTGGGGTGGTCCCTGCGATCAAAGGTGATCGGCCAAGCAGACCACGGGTTGAACTTTGGGGCGACGGGCTCCATCGCATAGATGTCCCTTAGTGCACGCTTCCGCTCCCTCTTGGGAATGTGGGTTGCGTATATCATGTTCACCGTCTTCACTTGTGGGGGGGACCCCTTCCGTCCTCCTGTGTTCGGCGGCCGGGGCTCCTCCTCGTCATCGCTATGCTGCCCCATGTCCTTGTTTTTGGTATTTAACTTGCCGGCCTGCTTGAACACCAAGCATTCTCTGTTGGTGTGATTTGCTGGCTTGTCGGGGGTGCCGTGGATTTGACACGA
This sequence comes from Triticum aestivum, assembly GCF_018294505.1. Classification (NCBI taxonomy): domain Eukaryota; kingdom Viridiplantae; phylum Streptophyta; class Magnoliopsida; order Poales; family Poaceae; genus Triticum; species Triticum aestivum. The sequence goes on from NC_057794.1 coordinate 256,923,857, forward strand.
GCGATCTAGTATGCGATCCAAACTGGACGGAGCCAGAGTACTTCTTTTAAATGGCCTTTTCCATTGACCGGATCTAGAGCCTCTGAATCCGGCATTGACTGACATATCTTTGGTGTTATCGCCGTTATTGCGGTGCTTTGGTCTGTTACGACGTTGCCTACCGTTGGCATCTTTGGTATCCAAAGTGCCCGGATTCCTCGATGTGTTGTTGCTGTGAGCTAGCCAGCTATCCTCGCATGCGCAAAAGCGGGTCATGAGTGTTGTGAGGGCTGCCATAGATTTCGGCTTCTCCTGGCCCAGGTGGCGAGCCAACCATTCGTCACGGATGTTATGCTTGAATGCCGCTAGGGCCTTTGCGTCCGGACAGTCGACAATTTGGGTTTTCTTAGTCAGGAACCGTGTCCAGAATTGTCCGGCCGATTCCCCTGGCTGCTGGGTTATATGGCTCAAGTCTTCAGCATCCGGTGGCCGCACATAAGTGCCCTGGAAGTTATCCAGGAATGCGTCTTCCAGATCCTCCCAACTGCCTACGGAGTCTGCTGGCAAGCTGTTCAGCCAATGCCAAGCTGGTCCTTTGAGCTTTAGTGGGAGGTACTTGATGGCATGTAGATCATCACCACGAGCCATGTGGATGTGAAGGAGGAAATCCTCAATCCATACAGCGGGATCTGTTGTGCCATCGTATGACTCGATATTTACGGGTTTGAAACCCTCCAGGAATTCGTGATTCATAACTTCATCGGTGAAGCACAGGGGGTGTGCGGCGCCTTTGTGCCAGGCTATATCCCGATGCAGTTAATATGAGTCTTGTCTGCTGTATTCGGCCCGGCCGGATTTACTCTTGGTGTATCTGACGCGACGATCATCGTCCCGTGTTGGCGCGCATGCCCGTGAACCGTATATTGACCTTGCGATTTTTGCCTTACTGTCCAATACGTCTCATAGGTCCCCTGTGTTGCCCCCGGCCTTAGTATTTTTGATTGAGTGGCGGTGGTGTGCAGGCTAAACTTCAGGCTGAAACGCCTCTCTGGCTCGGCCACGCAGTGGCCGGTTAGCTACATCGTACACTGGTGAATGAGGTTTGATTGCTTCCTCCTCGAGGTGAGGTAGCAACCTGCATTTTGGGTAACTCTTGGGGGGGTGCTCGAGTTTGTACTCCTCGGCCGCAAGGAATTCGGTCCATCTGTCTGCTAGCAAGTCTTGATCAGCTTGAAGTTGTTGCTGCTTTTTCTTCAGGCTATTTGCCATGGCCATAAGCCGGCGCTTGAAGCGCTCTCGCTCGACAGGGTCCTCACGCATGATAAATTCTTCGTCGCCGAGGCTCGCCTCGTCTTCGGAGAGAGGCATGTAATTGTCCTCCTCCGGTTCTCCATCTGCTGCCCGCTCTGGAGGGCTAGCTTGTTCGTCCTCCGGCTCTGCATCATGCTGGAGGGGATTGTTGTTGTCTTCGGCACTATCCGGAGTGTTATTATCTCCTATGCCGGTATCACTACTTTTGCTGTGGCGGGACTTAGAGCGGCGCCGCTGACGTCGTCACTTGGGTTGCTTCTTGGAGGGGTCATCCTCCGCTGTCTCGTCGCCATTGCCTTCTTTGGGGGTGTCCACCATGTATATATCATATGCTGAGGTGGCAGTCCAGCGCCCTATGGGCGGTGGTTCCTGTTTGTCTCCTGCATCGTCGTCCATACCATCGAAGTCTTCGGAGTCAAAGTTGAGCATGTCGGTTAAATCGTTGACAGTGGCTACTAAGTGGGTGGTGGGTGGGCAGCGAATTTCTTCGTCGTCCGCATCCCATTCTAGCCAGACATAGTTCGGCCAAGGTTCTCCTGACAGGGAGAGAGACCTTAATGAATTTAGCACATCACCGAAAGGTGAGTGCTGAAAGATATCCGCGGAGGTGAACTCCATGATCGGCGCCCAGTCGGGTTCGACGGGCACGGATGTAAGCGGCTCGGAGTCCGTGGTCGGGTGAATCCAGTGGTTCGGTGACACGGCTCCCATAAGGGGTGAAGTCAGCATCCGGCTCTATCGCCGCTGAGAGCGCGGCCTCCGTGGCGGGGTCTATCCCTCTGCTCTCGGATGGCGCGATTTGCTCCGGATTGACGGCCGGAGTAGTTGCAGATGCGATCTCCCAAATACTGTCCAACGGCAGAGTTATGTCATGCTTGTCGTGACTGTGTGGCACACCTAACACGGGATCGAATCCGTCGAAGATCAAGTCTCCGCGGATATCAGCTGTGTAGTTCGAGTTTCCGAATCTAACCTGATGGCCAGATGGCCAAGCCAATTGGCCCGCAGTGCGAAGCCGCTGAATACAAAGATCTGTCCGGGGAGGAAAACCTCACCCTGGACCACATCACTACCGATGATCGAAGGAGCCATCAAGCCTTATGGTGACGACACAGTGGAACTCTCAATGAAAGCACCAATGTCGGTGTCAAAACCGGCGGATCTCGGGTAGGGGGTCCTGAACTGTGCATCTAAGGCGTATGGTAACAGGAGGCGGGGGACAAGATGTTTACCCAGGTTCGGGCCCTCTTGATGGAGGTAATGCCCTACTTCCTGCTTGATTGTTCTTGATGATATGCGTATTACAAGAGTTGATCTACCACGAGATCGTAGAGGCTAACCCTAGAAGCTAGCCTATGGTATGATTGTATGTTGTCCTACGGACTAAACCCTCCAGTTTATATAGACACCGGAGGGGGCTAGGGTTACACAAGGTCGGTTACAAGGGAGGAGATCTACATATCCGTATTGCCTAGCTTGCCTTCCACGCCAAGGAGAATCCCATCCGGACAAGGGACGAAGTCTTCAATCTTGTATCTTCATAGGCCAACAGTCCGGCCAAAGGATATAGTCTGGCTGTCCGGAGACCCCCTAATCCAGGACTCCTTCAATAAGCAGATATAAATCCCAAGTGACTCAAAGAATAGAGCTATGCTCCCCGGCAATGGCGCCAGAAAATAGTCTTGATAACCCACAAGTATAGGGGATCGCAACAGTTTTCGAGGGTAGAGTATTCAACCCAAATTTATTGATTCGACACAAGGGGAGCCAAAGAATATTCTCAAGTATTAACAGCTGAGTTGTCAATTCAACCACACCTGGAAAACTTAATATCTGCAGTAAAGTGTTTAGTAGCAAAGTAATATGATAGTAGTGGTAACAATAGCAAAAGTAATGTTTTTGGTATTTTGTAGTGATGATAACAATAGCAAAGGAAAAGTAAATAAGCGAAGAACAATATATGGAAAGCTCATAGGCAATGGATCAGTGATAGAGAATTATGCCAGATGCGGTTCATCATGTAACAATCATAACCTAGGGTGACACAGAACTAGCTCCAATTCATCAATGTAATGTAGGCATGTATTAAGAATATAGTCATACATGCTTATGGAAAAGAACTTGCATGACATCTTTTGTCCTACCCTCCCGTGGCAGCGGGGTCCTATTGGAAACTAAGGGATATTAAGGCCTCCTTTTAATAGAGTACCGGACCAAAGCATTAACACATAGTGAATACATGAACTTCTCAAACTACGGTCATCACCGGGAGTGGTCCCGATTATTGTCACTTCAGGGTTGCCGGATCATAACACATAGTAGGTGACTAAAGACTTGCAAGACAGGATCAAGAACTCTCATATATTGATGGAAACATAATAGGTTCAGATCTGAAATCATGGCACTCGGGCCCTAGTGACAAGCATTAAGCATAGCAAAGTCATAGCTACATCAATCTCAGAACATAGTGGATACTAGGCATCAAACCCTAACAAAACTAACTCGATTACATGATAAATCTCATCCAACCCATCACCGTCCAGCAAGCCTACGATGGAATTACTCACGCACGGCAGTGAGCATCATGAAATTGGTGATGGAGGATGGTTGATGATGACGATGGCGATGGATTCCCCTCTCCGGAGCCCCGAACGGACTCCAGATCAGCCCTCCCGAGAGATTTTAGGGCTTGGTGGTGGCTCCATATCGTAAAACGCGATGAATCCTTCTCCTTTATTTTTTTCTCCCCGAACACGAATATATGGAGTTGGAGTTGAGGTCGGTAGAGCTCCAGGGGGCCCACGAGGCAGGGGTGCGCCCCCACCCTCGTGGCTAGGGTGTGGCCCCTGGCCTTGATTCTTTGCTAGTATTTTTTATTATTTCCAAAAATAATCTCCGTGGAGTTTCAGGTCATTCCGAGAACTTTTGTTTCTGCACATAAATAACACCATGGCAATTCTGCTGAAAACAGCGTCAGTCCGGGTTAGTTCCATTAAAATCATGCAAGTTAGAGTCCAAAACAAGGGCAAAAGTGTTTGTAAAAGTAGATACGACGGAGACGTATCAGAGTGTCAAGTGTCAATCTCGAGCGCCTGTTAAACCAGCCCTGCCCAAGGCACGGGACGCGAGAGAGACCAGCCACGCACCTTTGGAAGGATTGCTTTATTATGCGGGAGTTCAAAAACTCGGATCTTTTCCAATACGATCATGGACCGCCCGACAGTTCAGGAGGCGGTTCCCATGGGCCGGGTTATGGTGGAGGCAGTTCCGGTTCAGGATTTCAAGGCAACCAAAGCGGACATGGCAATCAAGGCAGTCAGGGTAACCAGGGTGGTTATAATCATCAGGGGAGTCAGAAGAAGCAACAATCGAGTTACCAGAGCAATCCGAAGCAGTTGAATAGTGGGCAGTATCATGTCTTCACCACTAGCTTATGTAGGCGCGATCAGAAGCTTCATAAAAGAGTAGTAAACTCCGTTGAACCGCCAGTGCCCCATTATCTGCGCTGGTCTGAACAACCCATTTTGTGGAGTCGAGAGGATCATCCACCCCGGGTTGGCATTGGTGGTGGCACCTCAGGTTGGGGGGTACAAGTTTACCAAAGGTGCTCATGGATGGAGGGAGCAGTATCAATATCCTTTATTATTAAACCTTCCGTCGCATGGGGCTTGTCGGGGATATACCCCGCAGTGTAAACCGGCCGGAAGTTAACCCGACCGGACTTGGCGGTTTATCTGAAGACCCCGCTGACACTTGGCGAGTTACTGGCGACCTGCCCTGACCTGGCGGTTTACAAGCAACCCACCTGGTCTTATGACTCACTGGTGATCCGGCGTGCGGGACAGACGGATGACAAGGCCCAAGGCCTAGAAGGCCGGTTCACGCTTAATGGTGGGCCGGTTTAAGAGGAAAGGCATGAGGAACGTTTATCTTACAAGGAGCTAAGACCTGGACTTGTATCCGGTTTGTATTAGAGATAGACTAGCCCTAATCCTAATAGGACTCCACATGTAAACAGCCCCTTCAACATATATAAGGAGGGGCAGGGCTCCTCAAAGGGGGGGAAGATTCACAAGTTCCACAAGTTGGACAAGTTAGGTTTAGACAATAGCTCTCAAGATAGAGCACTCTTGTAACCATGGTCATCATCATCAATATCAATGAAGTAGGATGTAGGCTTTTACCTCCACCGTGAGGGGCCGAACCTGGGTAAAACATCGCGTCTCTCGTCCCGCTCAACCCCTCTCAAGCTACCACATAGATGCGTTGGCCTCGCGACTAAGTCCTGACACTAAGGACATCTGCCGTGACAATTCCACGACAGTTGGTGCCCACCATGGGGCCTGCGCACGGTGGTGTTGAGTTCTTGGAGGGTTCTCATCTAGGGTTCAAGGAGTTCGTGTTTGGCCAGAGGAAGACGATCGCAATCTTCTGACGGAATAAGAACCGGAGCAAAAGTGCCGCCATGGGCGTTTCTTCCTGATCTAATTTACTTGTGTTTTACATAAACACCTCGAGGCAGATCCAGTTGGCATATACACACGTCCTCGGACGGCCTGCAATCAATACCCCCGAAGACTGTTTTCACACTCACCTCGTGGGAGCATAGGGAAAAACTGCAGCCCGAGGCAGTACGAAGCAAATTAGGGATCTACTGCTAATAAACAAAGTCAATGGAATCTGTCCGGGTGCAGAACGGTGGGGTCGATGGCAGCCAAACCGCAAGGGAGTTATTTAGCTTGGCACGGATTTCGAAGCAAGTTCATTAAATCTACCATATGAAGCTACTAGTTATTCCGATTCACACAGCCGGACGATTATCAATGGGAAATCGGATCGGTCTTTTTTTGGAGACATCTCGCAAGTTTGTTGCGCTTGCCGATGCAGCCTGAGCCGGCGTTGGCCTCAACCGAGCCGCCACCTCGCACTACTTCAGTTGCTGCCTTGGACCTTGGGCCGGGCCGCTCCTGTGGCCACGACTAAACCATCTCGGTTCCCGCCATGAGTCACGAATATCATCGCCCGTTGCTACCTTGAGCCGGCCCGCCTTTACCGCTACGACCTCGTCATGCCGCGGTTAAACAGATGAGCCCCTAACAGGACAGCTGTCCAAGTCCGAGGTGATCAAAGACAGCTAAAGACACGTCACGAGCATCATCCGTTGGTATAGCGGCGATCAAGACAGTTGCTTCAGCCCCGTGAAGTATCCGGATTGATCTTGCACATGCACAGGAATCAAAGGTCCAGGTGCTGGTTAATGCAAAATTTGACAGATTCACTAGCCCCTGGACGACAAGAGACATCAACTAGTACATCAACACATCAATTATTGTGCTGCGTGCCAAGACAAAATAATCTCCAATCCGCCAGAGTCGACCGATCCGCCAGAGTCGTGAAAAGACATAATCTCCAATTATTGTGCTGCGTATCAATACATCAAAACATGGGTCAAAATCTGCTGCATATTACGTGGGCGTGAAAAGACATAATCTCCAATCCGCCAGAGTCGACCGATTCGCCTGCTACTGCCGATGGGTCGCTTCGACCGGGTCACACGACTGACACCTGCAGTAAACCGTCAGCTAAAGATCAGTTGTCGTCTAGACGAATCAGGTGCTATTTATCTTATTTATTTTAAGCACATATTATTTCATCCAAACAAAATCACTTTGGACCATATATTTTGATATGCAGGACAATTATTCATTATAAACGTGGTTTGTACCATGGGTGCGGAGCATGCGCTGACAACGTCCTACCCGGTGTTCGTCCGTGTCACATTACATGGAGAATGGACACGTGCAAAACGCCGCTCTTACGGCCCAGTTTACATCAGCTTGCCTGGACTACGCCCGCGATTAAACTCGCCCGTCCGTGCCGGTTTACAATGCCACGGCTGACTCTTCCATCCACACCGGTTTAAAACGCCGCAGCTGAAATATCTGCCAGCACCCGCGGCCGACTCGGCCGTGATTGTTTTCAGTTTCACCATTGTAATCATCAACTCCATGATGGATAACCCCTGGCATGATATATCAGGTGAAACCCATCCAATATATTTTATATTGCCTTCTTTAAAAGAGCAATTACTCCGGTTTGCAAAGTTGTTTAATGCAGGACCCTAAACCGCCATATTGGTGCAAATTTAAAGGCTGTCGAAAAATTTCCGGCTTAAAAAGAAGGATTCCGGTTTAATATCTGGCTCAAGGGGAAGATGTCTCCCACAAAGCTTTGAAGCTCTCAATATCCGGTTTAAGAAATCCCGGTTCAAGAAGAATTTATCTCTTGCAAAAAAGTTAAAAATTGCCAAAGAGGACCTGCTGCCATGATGCGCGGTTCAAACATGGGTATCCCGCCTTACTGGCCTGACATAATATTGATCACATGGGGGCTTCTGCTTTATAAAGCGGGGTATCTGTTCTTTTACATCATGTGTGGTTACACAGAGTTGTCCTAAAGCGGCTTCCGGTTTACCCCTTGAGTTCGCTTTTCTAAAAGCATCATGTTATATCACTTGGAGGATTGGTCGTGTCCGAACCAATACCATACCTCTTGATAGGCGAGAGCCACCAGATCACTTGGGGACTTGGTCACGTCTGAACCACTCATGCCTTTTGATCGGCCTAAGGCCACATAATCACTTGGGGGCTTGGTCGAACCCGAACCATCACCATGCCACTTGGTCGGCATAACTGCCACGGTTTCATTTGGGGACCTGGCTGACTAGAACCATCGTTACACCTAACGGGAGCTTGGTTGTGTTCGGCCATGGTAACGCCATTTGATCAGCTCAAATAAATCTTTTTTGCAAACGGTTTTCTCATTGCTTTTTGCTTTGCATTTTTTCTTTGCCAGATTCTTTTTTCTTTTTTATTGTGTTCTTTTTAAAATCGACAAAGTTTTCAACCAATCAATTGACGGAACACAGTTCACGTCAATCCGGAGACTATTTGCCTGGTTTGATCCTTGTTGTTAACATCCTCTTATGGAGTAACACGGTGTTTATCACTACCCGGCACGGTTTTATCATAAACCGGCACAATATGGAAGGAGTTATCAGTACTCAAGATTTGGGTTATCACCCTTACTACAAAAAGTTGGTAAAACCAACGATGTGATTCAGTGTCACAGGTATGATATATTTCATATTTGATTATTCTAAATGTAGCCTTGGTTATAAACCCAGGTTATATGACCCGTTCGGCGGTAAACCGCCAGGACACTTTAAACTTGTTGTATGCAGAAACAGGTTGAATAAAGCATGATCACCGGTGTTTATTAAACTGGTAGTATGATCCGGTGTTTATTAAACCGGCCTGGCTTTGGACAATAAGTCGCCAGTATATATTTGGGTTGCGCCATTGGAATCATACACTTATAAATCATTGAGTTATATTATTCAAATAGCCAAACTTGGATGAAATTTCATTATGATATTGAATGAATAAGGTTTTCATACCGGATTATATTATCTTGAATAGCCAACATGGCTGGATTTTTATTATTAAGATTTTCAAAGTCGCTATAGCGCAATGTCTACTCTTTTATCAAAGGATATGATTTATTCTACAATGGAAGGAATAATCCCGAGTCGCTGCAGGCTTACAACCCAGCACTTGGGGGCTACATTATTCAAATCGAGATTACATGCAAGTCTCATGTCGCTGCAAGCATGCATCATGACACTTGGGGGCTAATGCAAAGTCATTTTTACTAGTCTTATTGAAGACCCGACTCATCATATTATAATGAGCCGGCCCTTGTGGGCTACCAATTGCTCCTGTCAACAATTCAAGGTACACAAGTTTTCATCCATAATATTGAAGGATTCATTGCTCAGTTGGTAAAGCACAAAACTCTTAACCTTGTGGACGTGGGTTCAAGCCCTACGATGGAAGCTACATTATAAGATGTTATTTTCATTGAAGTATATATCAAGTCCCGGTTCAGTATTATTTTACTAAGCCAGCCTTTGGGGGCTACACATCACTGCTCAAGTCTACATGATTATATTTATAAAGTCCCTGCTAATTATTGCATAATGACCCGGCACTTGGGGGCTACATATATGGAATATTCAGTTTATATGATTGAGATGAACAAACCGGATTTCTTCAAGGTTGAAACACTTATTGGAGCAAGTCTTAAGTTATCACTATGTTCTCCTCTTAAAACTTGGGGGCTATAGGTATTATGCATATAAAGGAGGAACATCTTCATTTTATTAGTTTTGAGCAAATCAGGAAGATCAATTACATGACCCGGTGTCGACAACAATTATGACCCGGCGCCATCAATATTATAAACCGGCTATTTTGGTAATATTAAACCGGCAAGTTTTACATCTTCAAACCGGCTGAATATCAGATAAGTATTTTCAGACCCATATTTCTTAAACCGGCGGAGCTGAGTCAAAGGAGTTATTTTTCACAATATTTCTCGGTGACAAGCCAATGTCGGCAAATTGATTATGAAGCTGGTCTATTGACCCGGATTTCCCAGAAGGAGGAAATAACAAGGACTTAAGGATGATCAGGTACCGGTTTACAATTCTTAACCCGGAGCATAACCTGTCAAATTTGTTCTTGTGTTTATTTTGCAGCATAAGTTTACCATGAATAAATCCAAGCTAAACTTGGGGGCTAATGTCAGGGATATACCCCGCGGTGTAAACCGGTCGGAAGTTAACCCGGTCGGACTTGGCGGTTTATATGAAGACCCCGCTGACACTTGGCGAGTTACTGGCGACCCGCCCTGACCTGGCGGTTTACAAGCAACCCACCTGGTCTTATGACTCACTGGTGATCCGGCGTGCGGGACAGACGGATGACAAGGCCCAAGGCCTAGAAGGCTGGTTCACGCTTAATGGTGGGCCGGTTTAAGAGGAAAGGCATGAGGAACGTTTATCTTGCAAGGAGCTAAGACCTGGACTTGTATCTGGTTTGTATTAAAGATAGACTAGCCCTAATCCTAATAGGACTCCACATGTAAACCGCCCCTTCAACATATATAAGGAGGGGCAGGGCTCCTCAAAGGGGGGGAAGATTCACAAGTTCCACAAGTTGGACAAGTTAGGTTTAGACAATAGCTCTCAAGATAGAGCACTCTTGTAACCATGGTCATCATCATCAATATCAATGAAGCAGGATGTAGGCTTTTACCTCAACCATGAGGGGCCGAACCTGGGTAAAACGTCGCGTCTCTCATCCCGCTCAACCCCTCTCAAGCTACCACATAGATGCGTTGGCCTCGCGACTAAGTCTTGACAGTAAGGATATCTGCCATGACAATTCCATGACATGGCTGACAGATAAAAATCTTAAACCGTCGAACACTGTTTTCCATGGTGTGGTACCTAGTAAATCAGCGTATCCAGTTGGTAAGATAGCTCTGGAGGTTGGTTTTGGAGATGATCATGATTCAAGATCAGAGACATTGACCTTTGAAGTGGTGAAAATCAAGAGCCCATATCAAGCCCTGTTTGGACGGCCGGCTTATGCTAAGTTCATGGCAAGGCCCTGTTATGTTTATCTGCATCTCAAGATGCCGGGTCATAAGGGGACCATCATGGTACATGGGAGTTGTAAGATTTCTTTGGAATGTGAAGAAGGTGATGCGGCTTATGCTGAGTCGGTTTGTGCAATATAGGAGTTGAAGTTCTACAAGGACAATGTTGATCCGGCAGATATGACTTCTTTGAAAAAGCCAACTATAGAGCATGATCCAGCCTTGAAGTTTAAATCGGCTAATGAGACGAAGCTGGTTGACTTTGTCCCTGGTGATTCATCCAAGCAGTTTAGCATCAGTGCTAATCTGATCTAAAATAGGAAGGCGTGCACATCGAGTTCATCCGTGAGAACCGGGACATCTTTGCATGGAAACCTGCTGACATACCAGGTGGACCGAGGGAACTCGCTGAGCACACTCTTAATATTGATCCTAAGTTTAAACCGTTCAGGCAGTTTCTCCGCCGCTTCAATGAAGAAAGGCGTAAGGCTATTGGTGAGGAGGTAGCCCAGCTCTTGGCAGCATGGTTTATTGTGGAGGTTTTTCACCCTGAGTGGTTAGCTAACCCGGTGCTAGTACTTAAGAAGAACGACACTTGGCGGATGAAAGTACAACTATCCCTAGGTGGTTTTGGTAATTCCTAACAACATATAGCTCATTGAGCTAACATTATTCCAAGATTAATATTTCAGGAAAAGCTCAATGAATGGCATGGCATGGATGAGGAAAGTGGATCCCTCAAAATTCTAAGGACAAAAAGTTTGGCTCAAGCTTGAAGCTCAAGACTCTACATTTTATATTTTAGTGATCCAAGATCACATTGAGTCTATAGGAAAAGCCAATACTATCAAGGAGGGATGAGGTGTTGCTTAATGGCTTGCTTGCTCAAAACACTTAGTGATATGCTCCAAAACCCTCAACTACTTTCCCACACCCACATATGACCTAAACCAAAAGTCAAACTCGTCCCCACCGATTCTTTCTATCTAGCGCCACCGAGTTTCAAATGTCATAGCCACTGCCACAAACCCTAGGCAAATCAGTCTCACCGATAGGGATCTCGGTCTCATCGAGATGGGATTATAATCTCTCTGTTTCCCTTCGTAACGTTTTGGTCTTACCGAGATGAGCGAGCGGTCCCATCGAGATTGCAATGTAAACTCTCTGTTTCCCTTTTGTAACATTTCGGTCTCACCGAGATGAGCGAATCAGTCCCACCGAGTTTACCTGACCAACTCTCTGGTTAGCTTATTACCAAAATCGGTCCCACCGAGTTTGTGTAATCGGTCACACCGAGATTATGTTATGCCCTAACCCTAACCATATCGGTCCTACCGAGTTGCATCTCAGTCCCACCGAAAATCCTAACGGTCACTAGGTTTGCTGAATCGGTCCGACCGAGTTTAACCATTCGGTCCCACCGAGTTTGGTAAATTGTGTGTAACGGTTAGATTTTGTGTGGAGGCTATATATACCCCTCCATCCACTCTTCATTCATGGAGAGAGCCATCAGAACATACCTACACTTCCAATACACATTTTCTAAGAGAGAACCACCTACACTTGTGTTGAGGTCAAGATATTCCATTCCAACCATATGAATCTTGATCTCTAGCCTTCCCCAAGTTGCTTTCCACTCAAATCTCCTTTCCACCAAATCCAAATCCTGTGAAAGAGAGTTGAGTGTTGGGGAGACTATCATTTGAAGCACAAGAGCAAGGAGTTCATCATCAACACACCATTTGTTACTTCTTGGAGAGTGGTGTCTCCTAGATTGGCTAGGTGTCACTTGGGAGCCTCCGACAAGATTGTGGAGTTGAACCAAGGAGTTTGTAAGGGCAAGGAGATCGCCTACTTCATGAAGATCTACCGCTAGTGAGGCAAGTCCTTCGTGGGCGACGGCCGTGATGGAATAGACAAGGTTGCTTCTTCGTGGACCCTTCGTGGGTGGAGCCCTCCATGGACTCGTGCAACCGTTACCCTCCGTGGGTTGAAGTCTCCATCAACGTGGATGTACGATAGCACCACCTATCGGAACCACAACAAAAACATCCGTGTCTCCAATTGCGTTTGAATCCTCCAAACCCTTCCCTTTACATTCTTGCAAGTTGCATGCTTTACTTTCCGCTGCTCATATACTCTTTTGCATGCTTGCTTGAATTGTGTGGAGATTGCTTGACTTGTGCTAAGATAGCTAAAATCTGTCGAGAACTAAAATTGGGAAAAGGCTAGATTTTTATTTGGTCAAGTAGTCTAATCACCCCCTAGACATACTTTCGATCCTATAGCGGATGTGTGTGGACTACACAGATTTGAACAAGGCTTGTCCAGTTGATCCCTTTGCTCTCCCTCATATCGATCAAATAATTGATTCTACGGCGGGTTGTGAGCATTTGAGCTTTCTAGATGCTTATTCTGGTTATCATCAGATCAAAATGGCAGTTAAGGACCAGGAGAAGACAACTTTTATAACTCCCTTTGGAGCCTTCTGCTATGTATCCATGCCTTTTGGGCTCAAGAGCGCCCAGGCAACTTATCAGCGCTATGTGCAGAATTGTCTTCATGACCAGATTGGGCGCAATGTTCATGCTTATGTGGATGATATTGTGGTGAAGTCCAGAAAGGAGGCGACGTTGATAGCTGACTTGAAGGAAACCTTTGATAATCTTTGGGTCTATAAGATGATGCTTAATCCGGCCAAGTGTGTTTTTGGTGTTCTGGCAGGCAAGCTCTTAGGTTTTCTAGTGTCTAATAGGGGCATTGAAGTTAATCCGGAAGCTATTACGTCTCTAGCTAAACCGGCGTGTATCAACGATGTTCAACGTCTGGCGGGCCGTATTGCAACATTGAGCCAATTTATCAGCCATTTGGGAGAGAGAGCAATCCCTTTATATCAGATGATGAAGAAGACAAACAATTTTGTCTCGAGTGATGCTGCTAATGCGGCGTTTGAGGATTTGAAGAAGCAGTTAGCCGAGCCACCTGTTTGCTGCTCTGGTCGATAAAGAGCCGCTGTTATTGTATGTGGCAGCTAATGCCCGGGCTGTTAGTGTGGCCATTGTGGTAGATCGTAAGGAGGCTGGCAAGAAATATCTGGTTCAATGGCCGATTTATTATATCAGTGAGGTGCTCATTGAGTCCAAACAGAGGTACCCACATTGGCAGAAACTGGTGTATGGAGTCTTCATGGCAAGCCGGAAGCTTAAGGAGTATTTTCAGGGTCATCCCATCACTGTGGTCAGTTCTGCCCCTTTGGGAGATATCATCCAAAACAGGGAAGCAACATGCCGGGTTGCCAAGTGGGCCATTGAGCTTGGACCCCACGGGTTAAAATATATGTCTCGCACGACGATCAAGTCCCAAGCGCTTGTGGATTTCATCAATGACTGGACAGAGTTACAGGTGCCGGAAGAAAAGCCAGATAACACTTATTGGACTATTCATTTTGATGGGTCCAGGCAATTGGAGGGCTCGGGGGCTGGAGTCATGTTAACTTCCCCACGAGGTGATAAGTTTTGTTATGCTCTCCGTTTAATGTTCCCTTGAACTAACAATGCAGCTGAGTATGAGGCTTTACTCCATGGTCTTCGAATGGCTAAGGAGATGAATCTAAGCCGGGTTAAGTGCTTTGGTGACTTAGACCTGGTGGCCCAACAAGTATCTGGTACTTGGGATTCCAAGGACCCACTCATGGCAGCGTATCGCCGAGAAGTAGATATTGTTGCAGATCACTTCAAGGGTTATCAGGTTGACCATGTGGACCGGCGAAAGAATGAAGCGGCGGACGCTTTAAGCCATTTGGGTTCCCAACGTAAATCGGTTCCACCCAATGTTTTTCTGGATATTTTGAATAACCTGTCGGTCAAGCTACCTACAAAGGAGGATTTGGTTGTTCCTGACCCGGAGGCTCAGTTAGTGGCAGCTCTTCATGTTATCCCGGATTGGACGGTCCCATATTTGGCGTATATGAACCGGGGCAAGTTACCGGAGGATGAAACTTTGGCCAGGCAGATAATCCGGCGATCCAAGTCAATGACCATTATCAATGGGGAATTGCATCATTGCAGTGTAACAGGGGTGTTTCAGTGTTGTGTGTCTCCTGGAGAAGGCTGTGAGATTTTGCGTGAGATCCACGAAGGAGATTGCGATCACCACGCCGGTTCAAAATCCTTGGTAGCTAAGGCTTTTCGTCACAGTTTCTATTGGTTGACGGCTCATGCTGATGCTGAGGACTTGGTAAAGAGGTGTGATGGTTGTCAGAAGTTTTCACGCCGCGCTCTTGTTCCGGCTCAGGAATTGAGGATGATTCCAATCACTTGGCCATTTGCAACTTGGGGGCTGGATATGGTCGGGCCCTTTAAGAGCTCCAAGGATAAGAAGACCCACCTTCTGGTGGCGGTTGATAAGTTCACTAAGTGGGTGGAGGCAGAGCCAGTCAGTAAGTGTGATGCAGCCACGGCGGTTCAATTCATCAAGAAGTTGATTTTCCGGTTTGGTTTTCCACACAACATCATAACAGATATGTCGGGGATTGCTGATCCACGAACACCTATGGGGATCGGCGGACCGAGCCCCTTTTGGTTCGGTGAGGGCGGAGGTCGCACAAAGAGCGGATCGAGGCGGTACACACGAGCAGTTTTACCCAGCTTCGGGCCACACGGATGCATAAAACCCTACTGCTGCTTGTTTGATTGTATTGAACCCTTGCTCAAGAGCGATGGACGCTATCAGACTGAGCGTGGGAGTGTTTCTGGTGTTTCGAATGAGCCGAACCGGCCGAACCCCTTCTACGTTGCGCTAGGGCCTCCTTTTATACTTTCAAGGGGTCACCGACAGGTGGCAACGTAGACTAGAAGGGTAAAAATGGAAAAGGATGCGGTAGGTGCAGCTACCACTACTGTGGATACAGTGCACCCTACCTAACTCTGATGGCAGGGGACAAGGGCATTAAATGCCTGTCTGAGTTGCCTAAACAGTGCAAAAAGTGACCGTTAGGAGCGCCACCATTTGCCACGATGGCCTTCTCTTCATCTCCGCTTGCCACCGCGCACCCCTAGCTGCACAGCCTCCTGCCACGTGTGCTTGGGAGAGTCCTAGAGCGACACGTTAGCAGGTGTGCTGGAGCGCGGGCACGAAGTGGGGGTTTCCCGCGGCAAGCTCCTTGCCGCAGTCGTCGTCTTGTCGCGCCCGGAAGCTTGTCGTTCGCCGGGCCTTGCCGGGACGCAGGGCGCGTCGCGGCAAGCTTTCTTGGTATGCCTTGAGTGGCCTTCCCGGCAAGCTCCTCTTGCCGGGGTCTTGTCTCTTCCCAGCAAGATCCTCTTGCCGGGGCCTGGGTTGGCCTTCCCGGCAAGCTCCTCTTGCCAGGGCCTTGGTTTGAGTACTTTGTTCTTGAATGGTATTCAAGGGAACCACAGAGGGTCTTGGCGGTCACCCGGCAAGCCTTGCCGCGGGATGCTGCGACCGCCCGTGCACAAGTTCGGGGTACTAGGGTACCCCTACTCTAGTACATCGACAGGAGCCCCCGGGCCTGGGCCATACACGGTGCCGAGCGCTGTTGGGCCAGGCCCAAAACAGTGCACGGGCACGCGCGGCCTAGGTCACGCCGCATATCTCTCCGCTCCCACCGCGCACGCCTAGAACGGCACGCGTCAAACGCGGCGTCGTGGGTGACGCGGGTGGTGTGCGCGGGGCTAAGCCCCTCGAGCATGCGTCAGGCCACGATGATGGGGATGGTTCACGCCCTCCTCCCTAAACGGAGGTAGGCGTGGGGGCGTGGTGCATTTACTGGACGGGGCCGGTGCGCGGTTTTCAGGACGTCCACTCCCCGCGATCACGGGGCAGAGCGAGGCCGCCTCATCCGTCGCCTTGGTTCTGCATCTCCGCCA
Source organism: Triticum aestivum (assembly GCF_018294505.1). NCBI lineage: Eukaryota > Viridiplantae > Streptophyta > Magnoliopsida > Poales > Poaceae > Triticum > Triticum aestivum. The sequence continues at coordinate 256,940,539 of NC_057794.1, forward strand.
CGCGGCTCCCATGCGCTTGGGGTCGCGGACGGTGGAAGTGGGAAACTGGGCCATCGCGAGCAGAGGCAGCGGGTTGGCCTCGACTCCCTGCTCTTCCCGTGCCTTGATTCGCTGAGCGGGGCGGCCGAGCCCCCACCTCGCTCCTTTATAAAGAGCGGGAGGGGAGCACAGAAACCCGCACTCTCTCATCTCCTCCTTTCTTCAGCTTCAGCTCCCCTTTCTCTCATTCGCCATGGAGAAAGGGAACCCAGGCCCTTCATCGGTGGCGGCGAGGGTCGCCGCCAGACAGCGCATCCCTCCCTCTCCCGCGCCCATGGTGGCAGAGCCAGCCATAAGGGGAAGAGGGAGGGGGCGAGGTCGTGGACGAGGTCGAGGCGCTCGGGGAAGAGGCGGGCGGGGTGGCGTGCCTGCTTCGCCTTCGCCGGCGGCTCCTCCCCCCACGGCGGTCCATATAGGGGACGACCCTTGTGAGTTCTTCGTCAAGCTGCGCCGGGCGCCTCGTCGTCGCCTCCGGCTTCCAGCTCCGTTTGCGAGCGCGATGGAGTTGGACCCGCCCGAGACACTGAGACTGCACATGAGGGGCTGTGGGATCAGCGGCACGCGAGTCCGCGTTGTATTCCCAGCCCCTAATGTGATGTATCTTGATTGAGGGTGGAAGACGTTCGCCCGTATCCACAGCCTGATGGAGGGGTTTACCCTCCATTTTAAGTTGATGGAGGGCGATCTCCTCTCCGTCAAGGTCTTCGGGTGCTTCGGCACTCGGGCGAAGTGCCGCGTGGACAGCTCCTCCGACAGCGAAGGCTCCTCCTCGAGCGAGAGTGACGAGGAGGAGAGCGACAACGACGATGAGGGTAGCGGGCGGCGGGGTGGCGGGTCCGACTAGGCGTCGGGCGCCGCTTCGCGCGGCACCGGCGACCCCATCATCCGTGTCGCCGGCTCCTTGAACTCCCCGGGGTCGTCTCCTTGGGCGGCTGGCGTAGGGAGGCTGCGGAAGGGGAAGAGGGCTGGCGACAAGGCCGTCAGGTCGGAGTACGAGGGCGTGGTGCCCTCGACAGCGTGCTGACGTCCTGCTGCCCCGTCTTCAAGCCCCGCTTCCAGCGCCGCCATCGCCGTCCAGCCTTCGGACGGCTCCCGGGATGTTCTCTTGGTGTCTTCTGGCACCCGTAGCTCGCCTAGGCGCTCCTTTTGCCCTTTTCGCCTCCTTGACCTGCCTCCTGAAGAGATGGACAGGAAAGAGATTATGGGCATCTTATCTTTTTAATTTGTAAGCCTTCGGGCCTTAGCTGTATCTAAAACTTGTAATCCTCTCTTTCATGTTTTTCATCCTCTATGGACTGTACCTGAGTGGGATGTTTTTTAATGAAAAGGGGATGCTTGCCGGGTTATTTGTCTCGCGAGTTGCACCCACGCCAAGGAGCAAATCCTTGGTGTCCCTCGGACAGACATTTCATCTCCCGGCAACAGGCCCTGCCGCCTTCCCACGTCGCTCGACCTTTCTCACGCCTTTGACGGAGGCGGGAACGAGGTGGGTGCGGTCTCCTCGTTTCATCCCTTTGCTGCCGCGACTACGACCAAACTCGGCCCCGGGAACGAGCCCCAGGGCCTAGAGTTGAGGGAGCATGGCAGTTTTCGGGAAGAAACGCGGTTTCGCATTCCCCAGTCCATAAGAGGATGCATGATGAGGGATGAAAGACTTATCTGATATTGCAGCCCCCGGCAACTCTGGTTTGCCGTGGACGATTCTTGGCACTCGCAGCCCCCAGCGATACTGGCTTGCCGGGGCCCAGGTGCCGTCCGTTTTCTTCTTCTCTTGTCGTTGCCAGTCATGTCATAAGAACACTTTATTAGAGGTGCGGCAAGTTATTTTTGTAATATAACTCTATCTTAGGCAAAAAAGTGCTGTGTTACTTCCTTTACTCGACTCTTGGCTTTGTATGGTTCTGCCCTACGCTTTCTAGGGAAACTTGCCGGCGCAGGTACCCTTGCCGCGAGCGCCGAGTGCGGAACTTCAGCAGCCTACTGGCGGGGTCGCTACCGACAAGCAACCTTGTCGCAACTAGTTGCAGCTCACTTAAGTTGTTGAGCGGACTCGAAACAAAGTAAGGGCGCTAGCGGCTCACTTAAGTTGCTGAGCAGACTCGAAGCAAAGTAAGGGCGCTAGCAGCTCACTTAAGCTGTTGAGCGGACTCGAAACAAAGTAAAGGCGCAACTAGCTACGAGTTGGTTCCTCCGCGCACAGGTTTTCCATACAAAGCACGGTCGTTCAAGGAAAATAACTCAAAAACTTAAAAAACTGATTGCTCAAGCTTTAGCAACTTAGCTTTTCTGTCGTCTGCTTCCCGGCAAGGAGAAACTTTCTTGAACGGCCTGGTCCACACCATTATCTTCTCCTTCCCCCCGGTAAACCTTGTGGGCGAGGGAACCTTCCTTCTTTTGAGAAAGAAACAGAGAAATAAAGTAATGATATGGAGCCTTGGGCTCGCTATTGCTTACCGGGGTCTGGTGCTGCACAAAGTGTCAGATAACATATGCGAAAAAGGATTATAGCATAAAAAACTGACAAGATGTGCGGGGCACATGAACTTTACTGGTGCACCGGGTCTGCGCCCGGCTTTGTACAAAGGATTACATGCAACAACGGCAAGACTTGTACAAAAGGTGGTTGCCGGAAAAGCTTCCGGCAACCGCGCCTTATGGGTAAAACTTACGAATATGTTCTATGTTCCAGGAGTTGCTCACCGGAATGCCATCTTCGGTCTCAAGGCGGACAGCGCCGGGCCTAGTGACTCGTTTCACCCGATAAGGGCCTTCCCACTTTGGCGTCAACTTGTTGGAATTCTTGGCGGACTGAACACGCTGAAGAACAAGGTCACCTTCCTCGAAGCTTCTGGCTTTAACTTTGCGGCTATGGTAGCGATGCAAAGCTTGCTGGTAGCGAGCGGCTCGCACAGCAGCCTGAAGATGGTCTTCCTCAAGGAGCAGCGCGTTATCTTGTCGCAGCTGCTCTTGCTCGAGCTCATCATAAGCGAGCACTCGAGGTGACCCGTAAACGAGTTCCGTGGGGAGAACTGCCTCTGCTCCATAGACTAGAGCAAAGGGTGTCTGGCCAGTGGCAGGATTTGGCGTCGTCCTGATCGACCAAAGAACCACCGGCAGCTCCTCAATCCAGTTTCTTCCGCACTTGTGCAGCCTGTCGAAAGTTCTGGTCTTGAGGCCTCGCGGCACTTCAGCGTTTGCCCTCTCCGCTTGACCGTTGCTTCTCGGGTGAGCAACAGAAGCGAAGCAGACCTTGGCGCCAAGGTCTTGGACGTACTGCATGAAGGTGCGGCTCGTAAATTGCGTGCCGTTGTTGGTGATGATCCTGTTAGGAACCCCGAAACGGCAAACAATCAACCTGAAGAACTTGACTGCTGACTGTGCTATCACCTTCCTCACTGGTTCCACTTCCGGCCACTTTGTGAACTTGTCGATTGCAACGTACAAGAACTCAAAGCCCCCGATAGCTCGGGGGAAGGGGCCGAGGATGTCGAGCCCCCAGACCGAAAATGGCCAGGATAAAGGGATCGTCTGGAGAGCTTGAGCTGGCTGGTGTATCTGCTTGGAATGGAACTGGCATGCTTCACACTTGGTTACTTGTGCAGTTGCATCCTGGAGGGCTGTTGGCCAGAAGAAGCCTTGTCGGAATGCCTTGCCGGCAAGTGCTCTTGCGCCAATGTGGTGACCACATATGCCTCCATGTATCTCTGCCAACAGCTGTTGTCCATCTTCCCGGCGAATGCACTTCAATTTCACACCGTTGAGTCTTATTCTGTACAGTGTGTTGTCGACAAACTTGTACATACTTGACTGTCGGGCTACTCTTTCAGCTTCTTCTTGCTCTTCGGGAAGCTCTCCTGTCTGAAGGAAATGGACAATCTGCTGCGCCCATGCTGGAGCTTGTGGCTCGACAACAAGGACTAAAGGCGTATCTGTTGCTGCGGGAACATCCGCTTCTACGGCAAGAACCTGCGGCTCTGCCGGAGCGTGATATTCCCCGGCAAGCTTGCTGGAGCAAAACTTGTCGGGAGCGTCTGCTTCAACGGAACAAACCAAGAGGTTCGCCGGAGCAGACTGCTCCTCAGCACTCTTGGCGTCGATCTTGGGGACCTTCTTGGCGGCGGCTTCGGGAAGCTCTGCCGGAAAGTAGTCACCAGAAACCAACTTCCTCTTCTTATTCTGTCCAGTTGATGGTGTCACGGATGGTTGAGTCAGCTTGAGCACAAAGATCCCTGGTTCCACAGGTAACTTTAGTGCTGCGCACTTTGACAGGCCGTCAGCAATATCGTTCTGAGCTCGCGGAATTTGTTCCATTTGCAGGCCGTCAAAGTGTGCTTCTAGCTTTCTCACTTCATCAACATAAGCTTCCATCAATGGACTCTGGTAGTTCTTGTTCACTTGGCGGACGACAAGCTGCGAGTCACCCCTTACAATGAGTTTCTTGATCCCAAGGTCGGCTGCGATTCTGAGGCCGGCAAGCAAACCCTCATACTCTGCAGTATTGTTCGTTGCTTGCTCCTTGGGAAAGTGCATCTGGACTACGTACTTGAGGTGCTCTCCGGTGGGTGCGATAAGCAGCACGCCAGCACCGGCGCCTTGCAGCGAGAAGGCACCATCAAAATACATCAGCCACTCTTTGCTTGTCTCCTTGACGGGGATGCTTGTTTCTGGAATTTCTTCATCTGGAGTTGGCGTCCACTCTGCTATGAACTCTGCCAATGCCCTGCTTTGGATCGTTGCAGTGCTCTCAAACTTGAGGCCAAAGCTTGACAGTTCCAATGCCCACTCGACAATCCTGCCTGTTGCTTCTGGATTCTGCAGTATCCTCTTCAGCGGAAAGCGAGTGACAACTGTGATCTCGTGTGCTTGGAAGTAATGGCGCAGCTTTCTCGAGGCCATGAGAAGGCTGAAAAGCAATTTTTGCACACCAGAGTACCTCGACCTAGCCCCCTGGAGAAGGGAGCTGACAAAGTAAACTGGGCGCTGCACCATCTTCTTCTGCACCTCCTTGCATGTCTGCGCAGATTCATCTTTTGTCGGGACCAGAGCTTGTCGGAGAAGCCCCCCGCTTGTCGCTGGATTCACTTGTCGCGGTTGCTGGCTCATCGTCCGCCTCCCTCTCCACTACTAACGCAGCACTAACCACTTGATTGGTTGCCGCCAGATATAGCAGCAACTTCTCTTGTGGCTTAGGTGCGACAAGTATTGGAGTGGAGGACAGGTACCTCTTCAAGTCCTGCAGCGCGGCCTCCGCTTCTGGAGTCCATTTCATTGGACCTGCCTTTTTCAATATTTTGAAAAACGGCAGGGCGCGCTCAGCAGACTTAGAGATAAACCTGCTGAGAGCAGCCATGCAACCGGCAAGCCTTCGCACATCCTTGATGCGCTTCGGTGCTTCAATCTGCTCGATGGCCTTGATCTTGTCGAGGTTGGCTTCAATTCCCCGCTGAGACACAAAGAACCCGAGAAGCTTGCCGGAAGGGACTCCAAACACGCACTTCTCAGGGTTGAGCTTGAGGTTGATCTTGCGCAGATTTGCAAAAGTTTCTTCTAAATCTTGGATCAGGGTAGCCTTGTCCTTGCTCTTGACCACTATATCATCCATGTAGGCTTCCACATTTCTGTGTATCTATGTCTCAAAAGCGACATGGACTACCCTTGCAATGTTGAACCATCATTCTTCAACCCAAAGGGCATCCGTACAAAACAGTATGTGCCGCAAGGGGTGATAAATGCGGTTTTTTCCTCATCTTCTTCTGCCATAAAGATTTGATGGTATCCTGAGTATGCATCAAGAAACGAAAGCAAATCACATCCAGCTGTGGAGTCAACAATCTGGTCAATGCGCGGCAAGGGAACTGAATCTTTGGGACAAGCTTTATTGACATCAGTGAAGTCTATACAAAGCCTCCATTTCCCGTTCGCCTTGTGCACGACTACAGGATTGGCCAACCACGTGGGATGGAGCGCTCCTCTGACAAGGCCTGCTGCTTCCAATTTCCTGATCTCTTCTGCAATGAACTCTTGGCGCTCCACTGCTTGCTTCCCGACTCTCTGCTTGACGGGCCGCGCATGAGGACAGACGGCAAGGTGGTGCTCGATTACTTTCCTGGGAACACCAGGGATATCAGACGGTTGCCATGCAAACACGTCGACATTCGCCCACAGGAAAGCAATGAGCGCGCTTTCCTATTTGGGGTCAAGCGTGGCACTGATGGTGAAGGTACCACCAGTGCCGTCCTCCTTGGCGGACACCTTCTTAGTCTCAGGTGGAGCTGCCATTGCCTTCTTACACTTGCCGGTGGAGCTCGATGGTGCGTCCTCGACGGTAGTGCAGCACTCCGAAGAGGTGCGCTTGCCAGAGTGGGCATCAGAGCTCTTGCCGGACTTTGTCTTCTTCTTCCCCCCGGGAGCTTCAGCGGCAAGTGTGCTGTGATCAGCTGCGGCTGCTGCTTCCCGGTAAATCTTGTCGGCGCAGATAAGGGCATCCTTCTTGTCGCCGGGGACATATATGACACTTATCGGGCCTGGCATCTTGAGTATGTTGTATGCATAGTGAGAGGCTGCCATAAACTTGGCGAGCGCTGGACGGCCAAGGATCCCATTGTAGGGCAATGGAAAATCGGCAACGTCAAATGTGACCCTCTCAGTTCTGAAATTCATCTCGCTGCCAAATGTGACCGGCAGCGTGATCTTTCCCTTCGGCTTGCTTCTTCCCGGGCTGATTCCTTGGAATGTGCCGGTCTCCTCGAGCTCGCTGTCAGGGGTCTGGAGTTTCTGAAGGACCGCGGAGGAGATCAGATTCAAGCCGGCCCCGCCGTCAACTAGCATCTTTGTGACCTTGAGGTTGTGGATAGTTGGTGAAACCAACATCGGCAAGCACCCGACCGCAGTTACGCGATCAGGGTGATCCTCAATGTCGAAGATGATAGGCGTGCTGGACCATTTCAGAGGCTTGCGTGACTCTATGGATGGCTCTGCTGCATTCACTTCCCGCATCCACTGCTTGAGTTGGTGGTGCGAAGTATGCAGAGAGGCGCCACCGTCAACGCACAGGACCTCTGTGGCTTTCTGAAATTCCTGCTCATCGGCCTCGTCATCATCCATGTCTTCGTCATTGTCGTCATCTTCATCCTTGTCGCGGCCGCGGGGAGGTCTGTCTCCTTGCCGCTGCTTGGCCTTGCCGCGGCGTCCTCCTCGGCCGGGACGTTTCTTGCCGGATCCACCAGTTCCTTCCCGGGCCTTCTCCTTGTCGCGCCGCTCGTACTCAGCTTTCTGTTGCTCAACAAGCTGTTCGACTTTCTTGCAGTTCTGGAGATCGTGGCCCTTGGTGCGGTGAATCTTACAATACTGCTTGCCGGAGCTGTCCTGCTTGTCGGCGGCCGCCACAGGCTGGGCCTCCTTGTCGGAGCCACCAGCTTTAGCTTCCTTGGCGCCACCTCCGTTGCCGGACTGCTCAACAGCTAGCACTTCCTTGCCCTTTTTCCTTCTGTTGTTCCGCCGCCGGCCTTTCTTTGCCGGGGCGGCATCCTCACTGTCAGATCCTCCTGCTCTTGTATCCTCTCCGGGGAGCCTCCTCCCCTCTTCAGCGCGTGCACACTTGTCGGCCAGGGCGTAAAGCTCGCTGACGTCTCTGATCTTACACATCGCCATCTCCTCCCTCATCCTTCGGTTTCGCACGTTCTGATGGAACGCGCTAATGATCCCGGCGGGGTGGACGTCTGGGATGTTGTGCTGTACACGGCTGAATCTGTGAATGTACTTGCGCAGTGGCTCTCCTTCCTTCTGGGCGAGCAGATGAAGATCGCTTTCTTGGCCATGTGGCTTGTGGCCGCCTGTAAAGGCGCCGACAAACTGATGGCATAAATCTGCTCAAGAGGAGATGGAATTGTCCGGCAAGTGCATGAGCCAGGACCTGACGTTGGGCTTGAGTACCAGCGGGAAGTAGTTGGCAAGGATCTTGTCGTCCCGTCCCCCGGCAGCCTGCACCGCGATGGTGTAGATGCTGAGAAACTCCGACGGATGCGTCTTGCCGTCGTACTTCTCTGGTACGTCTGGTTTGAAATTCTTTGTGCTGGGCCACTGGACTTGCCGCAGCTCACGGGTGAACGCAGGACAACCTACCGCGTACGGCAGATCGCCTGGTTCCCCTGGCGCATGCATGTCAACAGAGGGCCCAGCGCGCTTGTCGGATTGACGTCGCGCTTCTCTTCGGCGCTCGATGCGGGTTCAAGCGTCTTCTTGCTGTCATTCATGGAGAACTTGGCGCTGATCACGACAAGCTCGTGGGTCCGACGACGCAGTGGAGCCGCTGTCGGGGTGGACCCGGCGAGTCAGCGATTTTGGCCTTCGTAGTGGAGAGTGCATGGAAGTTGCACCTCCCCCGGTCTTGTTGCCATCGGCTCGCGTCCGGCTGTCCTGCCGCGGCAGCGAGGTGCTTGGTTGCTGCGCAGTGTCGCCGTTGGCGAAGCCGATGAGGCTCTGGATAGTGGCCCTCCATTCGTCAGTCTTGTCCGCCGTTGGAGGATAGTCTAGGAGCAGTTGAGCTCGCGCCAAGGCTTCTGCTGGGGTGGTGGGCGGAGGAGGTGAACGGTGCGAGGAGTGGGGCGTGCTCGGACTCCTAACCACGTTAGAAGGAGCAGTGCCCCGTCCAGGCGACCGTACTTCGCTCGAGCCAGCATGTTGACGTGCATGTTGGTCTTGAGCGCCACGAGAACCACCAGCTTGATCTTGGCCCAGCGGACGTATGGCGCTGCGAACGCCATGACGCTGCTGGTCCTGCGCCTCCTGAGAGGGACGCGGTGCGCGCATGGACGCCGAGGTCTGTGCCGCTTTGTCCTTGGACTTGGCCGCACTGAGGGCTCCCTCGTCAACGCCCATTCTTCTGCCGGCGTCGACTCCACCACCCGTTTGCTCCGGGGGCGGTGAAAGCGACGCAGACGGAACAGCTGCCTCCGAATCCTTCTTCTTCGGTGGCATGTCGATGAAGACGATGAAGACTTAGCTCGCGTGCACGCCGGATCGGGTTCGCACAATCTCGACACCCCCTACCTGGCGCGCCAGAGATGTCAGGGATTGCTGATCCACGAACACCTATGGGGATCGGCGGACCGAGCCCCTTTCGGTTCGGTGAGGGCGGAGGTCGCACAAAGAGCGGATCGAGGCGGTACACACGAGCAGTTTTACCCAGCTTCGGGCCACACGGATGCATAAAACCCTACTGCTGCTTGTTTGATTGTATTGAACCCTTGCTCAGGAGCGATGGACGCTATCAGACCGAGCGTGGGAGTGTTTCTGGTGTTTCGAATGAGCCGAACCGGCCGAACCCCTTCTACGTTGCGCTAGGGCCTCCTTTTATACTTTCAAGGGGTCACCGACAGGTGGCAACATAGACTAGAAGGGTAAAAATGGAAAAGGATGCGGTAGGTGCAGCTACCGCTACTGTGGATACAGTGCACCCTACCTAACTCTGACGGCAGGGGACAAGGGCATTAAATGCCTGTCTGAGTTTCCTAAACAGTGCAAAAAGTGACCGTTAGGAGCGCCACCGTTTGCCACGATGGCCTTCTCTTCATCTCCGCTTGCCACCGCGCACCCCTAGCTGCACAGCCTCCTGCCACGTGTGCTTGGGAGAGTCCTAGAGCGACACGTTAGCAGGTGTGCTGGAGCGCGGGCACGAAGTGGGGGTTTCCCGCGGCAAGCTCCTTGCCGCAGTCGTCGTCTTGTCGCGCCCGGAAGCTTGTCGTTCGCCGGGCCTTGCCGGGACGCAGGGCGCGTCGCGACAAGCTTTCTTGGTATGCCTTGAGTGGACTTCCCGGCAAGCTCCTCTTGCCGGGGTCTTGTCTCTTCCCGGCAAGATCCTCTTGCCGGGGCCTGGGTTGGCCTTCCCGGCAAGCTCCTCTTGCCGGGGCCTTGGTTTGAGTACTTTGTTCTTGAATGGTCTTCAAGGGAACCACGGAGGGTCTTGGCGGTCACCCGGCAAGCCTTGCCGCGGGATGCTGCGACCGCCCGTGCACAAGTTCGGGGTACTAGGGTACCCCTACTCTAGTACACCGACAAGATAATGGTACTAATCTGTCCAAGGGTGCTATGGAAGAATTTTGTAAACGTGAGCACATCCGGCTTGACGTGTCAGCAGTGGCTCACCCCCAATCTAATGGTCAGGCGGAGAGAGCCAATCAAGAGATCCTAAGAGGCATCAAGCCCCAGCTTATGGTTCCTTTAAAGCGGACACCGGGTTGTTGGGTGCAGGAGTTACCTTCTGTGTTATGGAGCATTAATACCACGCCCAACAGATCTACGGGTTATACACGTTTCTTCATGGTTTACGGAGCAGAGGTGGTACCCCCTAGTGACATCTGTCATGACTCACCCCGTGTGGCGGCTTATGTTGAAGCCGATAATGAGAAAGGCACGTGAGGAAGCACTTGACATGTTAGATGAGGAGCGTGATATTGCAGCGGCGCGTTCGGTGATTTATCAGCAAGATCTGCGTCGTTATCACAGTCGTCGGGTTAAACCAGAACATTTCAAGAAGGAGATCTGGTGCACCGGCTCATCCAGGATCAGACTGATATTCGCAAGTTATCCCCGCCTTGGGAAGGACCCTTCATGGCCAGCAAGAATCTGCACAACGGGTCATACTACCTTATCGATGTTCGAGAGCACAAAGACTCACGTAAATCAAAGGAGGAGACCCACTGACCGTGGAATATAGCTCATCTTCGGCCTTATTACACATGAGCCATAGGTTCCTCTTATGTACATATTATTGACAATGTATATATTATGATGATCAATATAATAAACCGGCATCCCTGCTAAAGCGGGGCCTCTGCTGTTATTCCTTGAAAGGTTTTTGGTTACATGGGGCTTCTGTTTATAAAGCGGAGTTCTAATTACCCATTGATCCGGCTCATAAGACACACATAAAAAACACTTGGGGGCTTGCCACCCAAGGTCAAAAGGAGCCAAAGAGAGTCTGTTGCAAAGCACAACTCAAACATAGGCACCCATTGAGCACAACTCAAATATTACTAGGGGGATCTTTGCTTCTACAAGAACCAAGAGTCTATAACCCTGTAATAGGCTATAAAATCTAGGCTTGGAAGCCAGGTGTATTCACCTAAAACCCCGGGTTATCCTGCCTTTTTAAGTAAGCCACTCCGTCCACGTAATCCTGGTAGACCGGTCGAACATTTGACAAGTCAATCTTATGAAGACTCTAAACTTGTCATAGTTAAAATGACGATTGGTTGATGTGAGGTCCATCTTATAAGGCTTTGTGAAATGGTTTAACTCAGTGGCTTGGCAGCCCATGAAAAGCCTTGCTATTTTTACATATTTTCTTCTGAAATCTTTTTAATGTTTCTTTTGAGGTGTTTTATATTAATTCAGTTTTTATTGAACCATTTTTGCTGTTGATTATAAATCGTCAGTATGCATTCAAACTAGAATCCGGTGTTGATTGACACGGTCTGGCTTTGACTAACAAGTCGCTAGTATGATATACGAATAATCCGGTGTTTATTACAACCCGGTACGTCTTTACTATCAACCGGCAAAATAGGGAGGAGTTATTAGTACTCAAGATTTGGGTTCTCACCCTTACTACAGAAAGTTGGTTAGCCAACAATGTGATTCAATGTCACAAGTATGATATATTTCATATTTGATTGTCATTCAATACAGCCTGGTTATAAACCCGGATTATATGTTGGGCATTGTGACCCGTTCGACGATAAACCGCCAGGACACTTTCAACTTGTTATATGCAGAAACACGTCAAATAAATCTGCTAAGGATCATAAGCAAACGTAACATAAATCACGGCGAATTAACAGTATCATGCAAAGTGAATATGCACGATGGCATAGCAGACCAAGTGTTTAAACTAGCCTATTACAAGGCATTTTGATGCCCAAAAGGATAATTGTTTCCAGCAAGTATTACAGTATGCAGAAGAATAAACCGACCTCTGGATTATGACTCTTCGCCAGGCTGGCTTGACGGTTGTGGATCATCCTGCACCGGTTCACCCTCCTCCTCTCCACCCAGCGGCTGGAAATCAATGGTGGTCCAGTCGATTCCAGTTAGGGCCTTGAATACAGCTTCGTCGCTTATAAGGGTGGAGGGGTCAACATCAAGAGTGTAGGTATGCTTACGGATTGGTGGGATAAGACTCTCCACATCATGAGTTGGCGCAACAAGTCGTTTATTGCCAGCATCATAAACCGACTGATAGTGAGAAAGATCTGTTTCTTTGGCTAATTTGCTCGCTAATGGGCGCATTTCCTTTGTTAAAGCTCGAAGATCATCATTATCAAACTCTGACCCGTCTTTCTTTATGCTCGGATAGCCGCATCCTATGTCGGCCGAGTCAAGATCTAGTATCCAGGCTTTAGCCCGGATTAGCGCAGTCAGAGCAGCTGCCCTTGTAGCTGATCTTTTTAACTCGTCCAACCGGGCAGGCAACATTGACAACTTTTCTAATGTTTCCTTGATCAGGTTTGGGGGCGGTTTGTTATGAGAGGCAGTGCAAATGATCCGCTGTGTGCCGGTATATAACTGCTCTATAAGAGTATAGGCAGCCTTCAACTTCTTCTGCATATCAGAGCCCACGTGGGTAATGCGAGATCCTGCATTATTGAACATATTGATAAACCGACAGTTTATGGGATAATACATGCTGAAGCTTATCATAAGGGTACTTACCAAATACAGCAGTGGTCATGGCATTGATTTGCCGCTTCAAGCCAGTTAATTCTTCTGCTACCGGTTTAAGAGTTGTTTCAGCGTCCTCCGCCCGCTTTAGCAGAGTTGCTTTTTCAGCATCCCATCCTGCCCATTCGCTTTTAAAGCCTTCTTTTAGTTGTTCCATGGCTGTTAAAGCGCCAGTCAACTCCTCTTTAGCCTTGGAAGTTTCTGCCTGCTGGGACTTAATATTTTCCTGAAGGTCGGCGATTTGAGATTCTTTTTGGCTTAGATCAGCCTGCAAGCGACATGTAATGAGTTAGTAGTGCATATCTGAAGTCCCAAGCACATAACATGTTATACAATTGGCACTTGGGGGCTAATGCATATGGCTTTTATCAATTGACATTTTCAAGTCCCAAGCGCATAACAAGTTATACACTTGGCACTTGGGGGCTAATGTATATTTGCTCAAATCAAAATTATGGATTTTTCTTCATCAATCGGTTTACACAGATGGTTATCACGAGTTTTGGAAGCTTCATGACAGAAAGGTACCAATTCATCCTAAAGGTATAAACCGATCCCCAGGGGCTACACAAGCAAAAATTGCAAGATTCCTACTTTAAAGTCCCGGTTCATCCTGAAACGATAAACCGGCCCTTGGGGGCTACGCAGGCAAAAGTTGAAGTATTACGAAGACCCGGTTCATGTTGATATCATAAACCGGCCCTTGGGGGCTACTGGAGTTGATATTAGAAATTGGAAACAAGAGAAACAATTATGAAGAGTTAACAATGTTTACCTCATATCGCTCCTTCATCAGGCCTACTAAACCGGCTTCATAGTCGCAGCTTGTATACAGGCGGTTTAAAAAGCCGGAATGAATCTCTTGGGCACTGAGGTGGGCATAGCTGGATAAATCTGTTTTCCACTTGCCCGTATCCATAGCAGAGAACTCTTCCTTGGCACTATGCTTTGATAAAGCGGTAGGATTGCCAGGGGTGGTGCGGCCGATGCCAGTGACAATGACATCTTCCGATTGGTCTGCAGCCGCTTTGGCTAGATTTGGCGGTTCATCAGCCGCTTTGGCTGGGCTTGGCGGTTCGTTTGCAGCTCTGGCCGGACTTGGCGGGTCAGTAGCATGGCCGGTGGGATCCTCTTCCATCGGTTCAGCAAAGGTCTCAGGATGTTCTGGTGGTGGATCATCATGTATAGTGTTAGCATTCGGCTCAAATTGTTCTGGGGTCTGTTCTGGGTTATCATCAGCCAGGTTATCATCAGTTGGCTTATTCAATTTGTCCTTTTTGCTGGGCCTGGCTTTGGCTCTGAAAGGAAAAGACATAAAGGTTAGATATAACAAATAAGTATAAAGCATCAAGAGTTAAATTTAAAGTGCTCACCCTGGAACAGTCTTCAGAGGAGGAGTTGTGTGGCTGTTGACTTGCCGGATGATGAATGAGGTGTTCCCTGATAGTTTGAATTAGACGAATTAAGAGGTTGCCTGAAATAATCTGCCTTGGGATAAGAAGTATTAGAAATGTATGAGACCTCTGATCGATGTTTCCGGGTTGGAGTGTTCGGTAAACCGGCTGAAGTAACTACATGGCCGCTGTGCCGGGTCGTGCGGCGAGCTTCATGCTGCTGTTTCTTCAAAAGAAAGTTGGGATCCAGATAAGCTAGAGGGTGTGAAAATTTTACTTTCCGGATTGCTTGACGGGTTTTCTATGTTGGCTGATGATCTGAACCTGAGGAAAGAATAATTACCTCTACATGTCCAGCCCGTCTAGCTTCAGCGTCCTCCTGATAAGGGTCATTGTCAATGAGGTGTATGAAAAATGAACCAAGAGAATCAAGTTCTACCTCTGAGTACGGATTATCAAGATCCTCATCGAGGTTCATCCCGGTGGATTCAGCTGTTTTCTTCTTAGCAAGTTTTTTGACAACCTTTGTCTTGGGACGAGGGGTCTTCGCCGGTTTATTCTGAGGTTTCTTCTTCCAAAATGGGTCGTCACCCTGTTAAAAGATTGAAAAAGGTTATAAGAAACAGTTAAGAACATCAGGTACAAACAGGAGTTAGGCAATTCTTACAGCGGGAGGTTTATTCAAAACGCAGAAGGGACTTAGCCCCATTTTGCTGCAGACAACCACCGATTCATCCAGTATCTTTTTAACAGCTTCAGTGACTTTAGCATCAGTCAACTGAATGTCAGTGTGCCGTTGAGGATCTTTTGAGTTCCAGGTGTACTCGCACATTAAACCAGGGCGACGGCTTAAAGGCAAAATACTCCAAGATATCCAGCAACGAACAAAGTCAACTCATGTTAAACCATTAGCCATAAAGGCTCTGAGCTTGGTGAGTTGTGGTGCGTATTTGGCCCGTTCCTTTGCAGTCAACCTTTGCGGAAATGGATGTGTGTTGGTAAGCCGGTGAGGACGATAACCCGGCAGAGGATTCTCATCTTCAGGGGAAGTATCTTTGCAATAGAACCAAGTCTCGTTCCAATCCTTAGGATGACTATGATGCTTGGTGTGAGGGAAGCTGACGTCTTTCCTTTTTTGAATTGAAACGCTGCCAAGTTCAGTATTGGGCCCATCTACAAATTCGGTGCGGCAGTTTAAGTAGAAAAAGTCCGTGAACAGTTCAATAGTCGGTTCTTCTTGCAGATAAGCCTCGCAAAACACTTGAAAATTACAAATATTGGATACCGAGTTAGGTCCAATATCTTGAGGGTGGATCTGGAATCTAACAAGCACATCACAGAATTTTTTTGACCCAGGAGGTTTAAAACCACGGCTCAGATTATCAAAAAACACAACTATCTCGCCATCCTTGGGTGTAGGAGGATTTTCCGGACCAGGGGCTCACCAGTGGATTTTACTCTGCTTTGGTAAAGCGCCAGTGATAACAAATCCTTTCAGATCTTCTTCCTTAATCCGGGATGGAACCCAGTTACAAGCATAGAAGGTCTTGGCCATTTCTTAGACAACCAGAAGGAAGGTTTGTGCCAGTTTAAGATTCATGGTTGACAAGCATAAAGCGTTGCAGGTTAAGAGACAAAAAGTTTTCCAGCATGCAAAAATTGTTAAACCGGAGGTTAATGCTAGTATAAAGGATAAAGCGATTGGCGGTTTACAAGGGGACTAATGGTATATGGCAGGTTATTTTCTAAAAGATAAAACGCCTACATGGAAAATCAGAGTATAGATCTGAAGCCGAAAAATGACTAAGTGAAAAAGAACAAGTTTCACAGTTTTACATTAGAATTTTAGATCTACCGCATGTCAGGAAAAGGAAAATATTTAGACCTAAGGGTTGGTGCTTGAGCAGTTCATGAAGTTCCATATCAGATCTTTCTACACAAAAAGGATGATCTAATGCCAAAAGAGGGACTATCATTGCTACCGCACAAGAGTGTATTATGTTTGGAGTCTATCATATAGGCTATAACGAAGAATAAGGGAAGAACACCGCAAAGCTTCCATGAGCCTGCGCGAACCCTAAATGGATCTACAGAGGAAAGGGAGAAGAACCCACTGAGACTGTTGAACAGCGGAAGGGCGCTGCGATTCTCTGGTCGAATCAGGTTGATGCAGTGGCCCTTGTTGGGGCAGATGCGAAGGTCGATGGTAGCGGCAATGCTTGGGTACCAAGGCGACGCGAGGTGGAAGAAATACGAAGAGGCTAGGGGAGAAAAGGAAAGGGACATTCAATCCTATTTATAAGACGAAGGGATAAGCGACAGACGCGGGAATCGAGGAGCCCAAAAAATGGATATGTGACAGAGCTGTCGCCTCGATTGTCGGAGGCTCAGTAATAAAAGTAAGGTATATACGATTTTTAATGAACAGGTGATGTCATGGCGGTTTATTATAATCCTGGAAGATGACGTCATGTCGGATTACAAGGTTTGATCGAAAGTGTTGAAGAAGAAATTTTTCTAAAGTGTTGAAGATTGACATGAACAACTTCAAATCAATCTGGGGCCTAATGTTGTGGACATAACTACTGAGTATAAACCGCCCAGGAGGGACCGGGTTATGCCCATAAGGAGTTATCCATATTGAAGCCCACGAAGACAAGAAGCATGGCGCTTTACTATAAGAGATCTAAAGGCCCAGGTCCCAAAGGCGGATTAGGGCCCGTAGACATAAACCGCCATAAGGTGTGTAACTTGTGTTGTAAGATAGGAAATGATAGAAACCGAGCCGGACACGTTTATGAGCCGACCGGGATTCTGTAAACCGCCGGGCGTCAACCTGTGTATATAAAGGGATGACCCGACGGCGGTTTAAGGACAGGAAACAACAACTCGAGAGCCAGGCAAAGCGTATTCGCTCCTTGGTCATCAAAACCCTAGCAATCCCATCATAACTGGAGTAGGCTTTACCTTCACCGCAAGGGGCCGAACCAGTATAATTCCTTGCGTCCTTTGTCTGCTTTGACCCCTTTAAGCTAACTACGTTGCGATGGCTCCACGACTAAGTCCTCACACTAGGACATCTGCCGTGACAATCCCACGGCAATGATCAAATATCACATTGAGTCCATAGGGAAGCCAATACTATTAAAACAGGATGAGGTGTTGCTTAATGGTCTACTTGCTCAAGTGCTTAGTGATATTGCTCCAAAACACTCAGCCACTTTCTCTATACAAATATATCCAAACCCTAATTCCAAACTCGGCCCCATCAATACTTTCTATCCGGAGCCACCGAGTTCATCTTGACATAGCCACTTCCAGAAACCCTAACAATTCGGTCACACCGATATGGATCTCGGTCTCATCGTGATGTGAAAGTGCTAGTGATCGACTAGAGGGGGGTGAATAGGCGATTTTTATGAAACTCTTCAAAACATGGAAGTTTCGAAGACAAACGATAGAAACAAACCTATTACTATGTAGCGGAAGGTAGACTACACTAGGCAAGCCATAGTCAAGTATTCAATGAAGTGAACGCACAAAGACTAATAGCAGCTAGGCAGTATAGATCAGGACAGAAGATAGTATGAAGCCAATCAGAACAAGCAGTCACACAGTGAAGACAAAAGATAATGCAGACATGCAATGACTTCACAAGGACCAACTGCAAATAAAGAGATGGGAAGTATAGAACCAGTAGCTCGTTGAAGACGATGATTTGTTGGACCAGTTCCAGTTACTGTGACAACTGTACGTCTGGTTAGGGAGGCTGAGATTTAACTCAGAAGACCGTGTCTTCACCTTATTCCCCTTAAGCTAAGGACACCCAGTCCTCGCCCAATCACTCCGGTAAGTCTTCAAGGTAGACTTCCAAACCTTCACAGACTTCATTCACCGGCGATCCACAATGACTCTTGGATGCTGAGAACGAGACGCCTAACCGACTGGAGGATTCATAGTCCTCAAGTGCAATAAGTCTTCAGATCACACAGATAAGAAGACTTAAGTGATGGCTAACACTCTTTGGCTCTGGGTGTTTAGGGCTTTGTCCTCGCAAGGATTTCTCGCTCAAAGGCTTCAAGGTGGGTTGCTCTCAAATGACAAAAGCCGTGCACTAACTCTGAGCAGCCAACCAATTTATGGTGTAGGGGGTGGGCTATTTATAGCCACTAGGAAACCCGACCTGATTTGTCCGAAATGACCCTGGGTCACTAAGGAACTGACACATGTTCCAACGGTCAGATTTCAAACACACACGACAACTTTACTTGAGCTACAAGCAAAGCTGACTTATCCAGCTCTGGATAAGATTTGCTCTCATTGTCTTCGCTCGAAGACATAGGATTTCGGTTAAGCATCACTTCAGTCATTCTGACTGGTTCACTTGGACCCCACTTAACAGTATGGTGGTTCCTATGACTCAACAAAGAAAAAAACGAAACAACGAAACAACTAAGTCTTCGCGCTCCATAGTCTTCACACAATGTCTTCTCTTGTCATAGCCTTCAATGTGAATACCTTCACATACCACCTTTATCTTCAATGTCTTCATACATTTTTAGGGGTCATCTCTGATAGGTAAACCGAATCAGTGAAGGACTACTACCTGTGTTATCCTGCAATTCTCACAAACACATTAGTCCCTCAACCAGGTTTGTCGTCAATACTCCAAAACCAACTAGGGGTGGCACTAGATGCACTTACAATCTCCCCTTTTTTGGTGATTGATGACAAACTGGTTGAAGTTTTCAACGGGGATAAAAGTATGTGAAATTGTAAAGGATTCAAGTATTGTCTTCATAAGTAGCAGAAAGGCTCCCCCTGAAGATGTGCATATAAGTATTTTGCTTTTGAATGCAAATGCACATGGCAGGTTGTACTCGTGGAGCTCCTCTTCTACTTATGTAAGACAATTCATCATGCATGAAATGATATAATGAAGATAATGACATGCATAATGAAAAATGGACGTCTGCAAAATGACTTCATGCGGAATTTATCGTTGCACATGCGAAATTTATCATCGCATCACATAGTGTCGAAAAAGGTAGTAGACGACCATCAAGTTTAAGTGTTACAACTCAAAACGAACCAAATGTTTCAAAAGCGAGAGTTGTAAGCACTTGGCAAAAGTAGCAAAAAGTAAAGCAACCACCCATATGGACCTGCTTGAAGACTATCAACTCATATGCTTCTCGCCCTTTTGTCAGTAATGACCAAAAAGGTTTGAACACATAGAGCTTCTACTCGTTCCCATGAGGAGTAGGCAAAGCAACAAGGTCGTCCTTGAGGTTCGGTGGTGTAGAAGAACTCGGTGCAGTGTCGACACACGCTGAAGTTGTAGGTGGTGAAGTGGCATCATCTTGGTCATTGATGACTCTGGCATTCACCATCACAACTGAGGACGAATAGTCAGAGTCTTCAAGTGAGGGAGTCTGACGCAAGTGAGCATTCCTTGGAGGAGTTGAGTCAAACTTGAATCTTTCTGTGAAGCCATCGTCTTGCAGATCAGCGTCAGCACTAAGCAATGTCAAACTCTTCCAAGACCTCCGATAGGTTTCATGTGTAACAAAGGCATTCTTGGTGGCAAGATTGCGAATGCGATTGACGTCCACCAAGAGGCTTTGCATCTGACGCTTAAGCCAGTCATGATGCTTATCCTGTTTCTGATGTAGCGCGACGAGAAGCTCTCGGTCATTGAGAACACGAGATCACTTCCGAGGCCTTTGGGTAATGGTGCTTCCAGTTGCGTCAGTTTGGGCGCGAGGGGCACGTGTGTTACCAGCCAAGGGATAAACACGAGAAACTCCTTCAATGGGCTGGGTGAAGCTTTGACGATCAACATTGTGAAGATAGATTGGATCCTTAGCAGGCTCTGGG
Source organism: Triticum aestivum (assembly GCF_018294505.1). Lineage (NCBI taxonomy): Eukaryota > Viridiplantae > Streptophyta > Magnoliopsida > Poales > Poaceae > Triticum > Triticum aestivum. Next base: position 256,960,572 of record NC_057794.1, read on the forward strand.
TAAATAGCTTCAATAGACAGATCAATCTCTGGCAAGAATACAAGATGATTGCACGCAGACGTCTGATAGTTGAAGGCAGAGTGAAGCTTGATAAGGCGCATGACCCATGGAGCATAGAACTTCAGACCAAAAATGTCGGAGCCAGATGCAGCCAACTGCCTGATGAAGAAGTCTTGAGCATTGAATCTTATGCCATTGAAGATATAGAAAACCAAAGTCTTCATTGCTCCTTCAAGCTTTGCTACAGATGAATGTCCTTTGACAAGCCATAGAGTTTTTCTCATGATATGGTAAATGGTGCGGGCCAGATACTCTAGGTATTCAACAAAGAATTCGGTTGGGTATTCATCGCCGTGAGGAAAAGGCTTCATCATGCTCAGCATTTGGCTCATGTTGGGTTCTGGCTTCTGGAAAATGCTCTCCAAAGCATTCTGGTGTTGTTGACAACCTGGTTCATAATATTCGTCAGGAGTGGGCAGGGCCGTGAGCTCAATGATGTCTTGGGCTTTAGCTTCATGATGAACATTGCCTGTCATCCACTCAAGGATCCAAGTGTTCGGATCCCTGTTGTATCCACAAATGTGGAGGGTAGCATAGAATTGAAGCAGAAGTTCTTCATTCCAGTGTTCCTTTGCAGTCACAAAGTTGAGCAGACCCGTATCACGGAAGCAGTCAAGGGCTTCTTCAAGGCATGGCAGTCCAGCAATGGCTTCACAATCAAGATGCATATGAGGGAAGATGCGTCCCCGATTGTACAAGATGCATGAATAATAGCTTCGCTGCTGATAACTCCAGAATCGGTCCGAAGAGATTCTTGACCTTGTGTAGGGGTTCTTGTCACTGTCGAAGAATGTGTTGTGTGCCTTGAATCCATTCAGATTAAATGATCCTGGTGAAGTTGCAGTACCTAGAAACTGTGGTAGCCTTGGATTTGGCTTCTGGACCTGAGGCCTGTGCTCCACATGATAGGTAAACTGAGGTCCGGGAGCAGGCGGAGGAACCAGGATTGGCCAGCGGATGGTAACAAGCTGTCCACGATCATATGCTTGCTCGATGGTGTGTGGCCTTGGAGGAGGTACAGGAGCAGAGGCATTGGCTTCAGGAAGCGGATTTGCTTCGGGTGCTGCATTGGCTTCAGGTGCATTCACTTCTGGCACCACATTAGCTTCAGCCATGACAACGTCAATGGCTTCAGTGTCGATGTTGGTGGCCGCCTCAGTATTGGTAACCTCCACTTCAGGAGCTGGAGGGTCAGACACGTTCTCCTCGAGAACAACTTTAGGGTTGGACGGGGGTGTTGCAACTCTTTCTTCATCTCTTGGTTCTTCTTCTTCATCATCGGCCGATGCAGCCGGAATATCTTCAGCTATTTTGGCTTCAGATGCAGGGATGTTCACAATAGGAGAGGCTTCAGGAAAGACTTCACATGAAACATATTGGCGCTCTTCTCCTTCTGGAACACTTGACAATGTGACGTGGGGCCTTGGTCCTTTGCGAAGCCTGTGAAATGCTGGCGACGCCTGTGGAGATGGAGTTGGTTGGGCCTCAAAGTCTTCACTATCAATCACTGGAGTGGTGACCTGTGGTGGGGGAGTGACTGGTGTTTCTTCATCACGAGGGGAATCTTGAGGGTGATCAGCCCATGAGTCATCCTGAGCAATTGGCGTCAATGGACGACCAATGCTGATGAGTTCGCTGTTCGTGAGAACAGGCGATGATACCACATTATGCTTGATCTGAGGAAGGACTTTCATCTTCAAAATTGTCGTGAGGACCAATGTCTTCAGCTGGGGTGGGATCAACAGCTGGATTCTCTTCAGCTTCAGGAGCCTCTGTCGAAGCAGGCTCATGAACTACCAGACGATGTTCACGATGTTCCGATGCAGGACGAGCAACAGAAATTGGTTCGACGACAAGGGGCTCTGTGGAAGCAGCCCGATCTTTCTTCTTTGTTTTCCTTTTCTTGGTTGGTGGAGCATCATCAGTGGCGGCTTTGGTCTTGCGCTTTCTGGCTTCGGCTTCAGCTGCTCTCGTTTTCTTGAACTCCGAAGCCACTGTGGGGACCTTAGGCTTCGAGCCTGTCATACTGGCTGGGAAGACAATGCGAGGTTCTTCCTGCCTTGATGCTTCTGGTTTGGCCACAACTGGCTTCTTCTTCTTCTTGGCAGCCATTCTGGGGTCGATGCCTCGTCGCCCCAAAGCCTTGCACTTTTCAGCTTCATTGTAGCCTTGAACACATTGGACAACAAGATTCTTCATGCGCTCACGAGAACCTTTTGCTTCTTCTCATTTCTTGTGGAATGCCTCCTTGAGCTCATGCATCATGAACTTGAAGTTTTGAATGTCTTCAACATTAAGCTTGGCCATGTGCTTCTTGAACTGAGCCTTTTCATAGTCAATTTTGTGCTTCAGCTCAACAATCTTCTGTGCCAGAGCCAGCTCAGGAGCAATGGCTCCGTGGAAGGAGACGCTGAGGCCAATTAGGAGCTGAAGACCATCAAAACTGAGGTCTTGGCTATCAAACCACTCATCAATAAACTTGTACAAGATTTCCACATCAAAGAGGGGAAGATCATTGAAGATTTCCGCCTCTTGCTTGCTCTTTATTAGTTGATCAAGAGCGTCATCGCCAAGATCGTCGTTGCTAGACAGATCAATGGCGTCATTCTCGTTTCTCAAAACAGCAGTAGGAGTCAATGCTTGACCAGTTGGTTGCATGGGCTTTTTCAACTTGTCAGACTTGGAGATGCGAGAGAGATCTTCAGACTGCACACTGGCTTCAGGAGGTGCAGTGGCCAGAGGCTTCGCCCGTAAGACTTTTGGTGCAGAAGAGGGCTTTGAAGCCTTTGGTTTCTTTTGCTTCACATGCTTCGGTGGTGCAGGTGCTTCGTCAGAATTAGTGTCATCTGCAGAGTGGTCCACGGCTGCCCCTTGAACCTGAATGTGAGTGATGAGACCTTCTAAGTTGTAGAAGGTCCCAATAAGATTGGGTTCAGCTTCGCATGTGCCGTCAGCACGTGGTGCAGAGGGGCCTGGGTTGAAGTCTAAACCCAAAGACTTCTTGTTTTCCTTGGCCGAGTTCTTTGCAGCCTGATAGTTGCGCTTGAACATATTATCTTCACGACACCATAACAGAGAGGATGGGTCGGCATTAGCAGGCCGAGGTCCACGAATCATGAAGGGGTAGAAGCCTTGAGCAATAGCTTCGGACTTCGACTTGGGCTGAAGACCTTTGTATATTATATCTCCCCAGGGGCCCTTTAAGGCATTCTTCTCAGCATATTCCTTGGTGACGAATCTGTACTTGAACCATTCCTCTGCCCAATGTCTTCGAATCCATTGGATTCGGTTCTTGCGTTCTCCACAGGTTTCTTCTAGATCTGACTTGTATAACTCATAGAGATTCGGTGGCAGGTCTTTAGCAGTGTTTCCACGACATTGTCTGCCGCCCTTCCTGACTGATTTTTGAGTTGTCATGAAGTTTAGACTGAAAGGCTTCAACACTGTCGAAGTCTTTCGTCTACTGGTCAGACATGAACTGGCTTCAGGAGAATTTATGTGACGCTATAAGAACTCTGCAAATGAATGCAGACTATGAGAACCAAGGGATTCTCCCACGGACATGTACCTGTGACAGCATTAGAGATGCGAGGGAAGGGGAAGAGGTCATATGCATTCTTAGAAGATTTTGAAGATAAATCAGTTTAGAAGACATTGACCTCATAATGCGAAGACATTCACTTATATGTAGTGAGTTGGTTCCAGATTTGTACGAATCCACAAATAAGTACAAGTGAGGAATCTAGCTACTTTGTGAAGCATAAGTGAACATACTAGGCATGCTATGAGATGCAAAACAGGATAGATCCAACTTTGTAGCAACAGAAACCAATTGTGGTTGGAAGGGATGAATCTATCGGATCAAAAAAACTATAAAAGAGGTTTTATTTACCACACGAGGAACTGCTAGACGGAGTGGGAGAGGAGGCCGAGCAGTTCGATCTTCCGTGCCCTAACTTGGCGACGGAGGACACCTACGGCGACGGCGGAGAAGACGATGTCCGCGGCCAGCGTGATGACGGCGTCGGTGAGGTTGCAGCAGCTAAGCGCTTCATCGCCGGCGTCGTCGAGGGCTAGCGGTGGCGCTAGGGTTTGTGCGAGAGTGAAAGAAGAGATATTACTGGGGTGAGGCGTGTATTTATAGGGACATGGGCGGCACGGTGTTATTACGTGGCGATCATGCAACACATAGGAGGTTGTTCCACGTTCCCACGCACGCCTGGATTGTCGGGTGGTCGTTCCCGCTTCTCCAGGTTTCAGGTAAAAAGGATTGAGCATTTAAAACAGATTTAATGTTTGTTTCTGTATCTTCTGCTGACAAGGACGCAGCGAAGACATTCGATAGTTTCAATAGAATGCATATGATTTGGATAGATAGACTTAAGACGGGAGCATAGAAAGGTCAGGGTCCGATCATATTCACTTAGTTCAAAAGATTCAACTAGAAGACATAGCTATAAGTGAATGCTGTAGAGGACAGAAACCAAATCAGTACATTGAAGATAAGCATGAAGACATGTTAACATTGAAGACAAACAAAATGCGAAGACTTTGCAAATGTAACGCCAACAGAAAGTATTCCAAACACAAGTTTGGTGGTGGCGTTACCCACCGTATAGGAAGTATTAGACCCAGAAACGGTGCACAATTGTCATGGCGCTCCGAAGTCAAATTCCGTGTTAATGTATTCACACTTAGAGTGTAAGTCTTCATTTGTTGAAGATATACATTACTTCGTGTGTTTGCACATCTAAGTCATCAACATGCATCGGTGTTAGGATGTGTGCATGATCCCAGGACATTTGAGGATTCTAAGATATTTAGCTCACACCGCAACTTGCAAAACCTTTTCTCATCCAAGGGCTTTGTGAAGATATCTGCCAGCTGCTCTTTAGTGTTGACATGAATGATATCAATATCTTCCTTCATGACATGATCTCTGAGAAAGTGATGATGAATCTAAAGGTGCTTTGTCTTCGAGTGCTGAACTGGGTTGTTGGCGATCTTGATGGAGCTTTCATTGTCGCAGTAGAGTGGCATTTGCTTCAGATGAATGCCATAGTCTTTGAGTGTTTGCTTCATCCATAGAAGCTAAGCGCAGCAAGATCCAGCAGCAATGTATTCAGATTCAGCAGTGGAGAGAGATACACAGTTCTACTTCTTTGAAGACCAACATACAAGTGATCGTCCCAGAAAGTGACATGTGCCTGATGTAGACTTGCGATCCACCTTGTCACTAGCATAATCAGCATCCGAGAATCCAACTAGATCAAACTCTGAGCCCTTTTTATACCATAATCCTAGTGTTGGGGTGTGAGCCAAATATCGAAGAATTCGCTTCACAGCTAAGTGATGCGATTCCTTTGATGCCGCTTGGAATCGGGCACACATGCAAACACTAAGCATGATATCTGGCCTAGATGCACACAAGTAAAGCAAGGAACCAATCATGGAGCCGTATACCTTTTGATCAAGCTCTTTACCATTGGCGTCAGAATCTAGATGACTCTTGGTAGGCATTGGCGTCGTGTAACCTTTGCAGTCTTGCATTCCAAACTTCTTCAGGCAATCCTTGAGGTATTTCTCTTGAGATATGAAGATGCCATTGCATTGCTGGCGTATTTGAAGACCAAGGAAGAACTTCAGCTCACCCATCATGGGCATCTGATATTGCTCTTGCATCATGTATCCAAACTCATCACTGTATTTCTGATTAGTGCAGCAGAAGATAATGTCATCCACATATATTTGGCACACAAATAGTTCACCATCATATGTCTTCGTGAAGAGCATGGGATCCAGGGAACCAGGTTTTGAAGCCTTTGCTCTTCAGGAAGTCATTGAGTGTGTCATACCAAGCACGAGGGGCTTGTTTGAGGCCATACAGTGCCTTGTTGAGCTTGTAAACCATGTCAGGATGTTTTGGATCTTCAAAGCCAGGCGGTTGTGCAACATACACTTCTTCTTCAATCTTGCCATTGAGAAAGACACTCTTCACATCCATTTGATACAAAACGATGTTATGATGATTTGCATAGGCTAGTAGTATGCGTATGGCTTCAAGCCTAGCCACAGGAGCAAATGTTTCATCAAAGTCAATTCCTTCAACTTGAGTGTATCCTTGAGCAACGAGACGAGCCTTGTTTCTGACAACTTGACCATGCTCATCTTGCTTGTTGCGATATATCCATTTAGTGCCTATGATATTGTGTTTACGAGGACCAGGACGCTTGACCAATTCCCATACATTATTCAGGTCAAACTGTTGAAGCTCCTCTTGCATAGCTTGAATCCATTCAGGTTCCATGAAGGCTTCATCAACTTTCTTGGGTTCTGATAGTGAGACGAATGCAAAGTGTCCACAGAAATTTGCTAGTTGTGTTGCCCTTGATCGAGTGAGTGGACCAGGTACATTGATGCTACCAATTATTTTCTCAATTTGTGCTTCATTTGCAACACGAGGATGAACAGGACGAAGATTTTGCTCTTGCTGATCATTGTCATCGTTAGAAGGATTGTCTTCAGGCTGAGTATTGTCTTTAGGTTGATCAGGTGCAGAGGTGATGAGTTCCTCTTCAGGCTTCGCTTCAGACGGTATGATTTCTCCAGTTCCCATAAGCTTGATGGATTCACTGGATGGAACTTCATCTAGCACATTTGGCAGGTGCTCTCTTTGCGAGCCATTAGTCTCATCGAAGCACACATCCACAGTTTCAACCACTTTATAGTGAAAGAGGTTGAAGACTTTGTAGGAGTGCGAATCCTTTCAGTAACCAAGCATAAAACCTTCATGTGCTTTCAGTGCAAATTTTGAAGTGTGATGTGGATCCTTGATCCAGCACCTGGCACCAAATACTCTGAAGTAACTAACATTTGGCTTCTTACCAATGAGGAGCTCATAGGATGTTTTGTTCAGAAGCTTGTGAAGATAAACACGGTTGATGACATGGCATGCAGTATCAATGGCTTCAGGCCATAACTTCCTTGGAGTCTTGTATTCATCGAGCATCGTCCGGGCCATCTCAATGAGTGTTCTGTTCTTGCGTTCCACGATGCCATTCTGCTGCGGCATGTATGGAGCTGAGAACTCATGAGTGATGCCCAAAGTATCAAGATAAGTGTCGAGGCTGGTGTTTTTGAATTCAGTGCCATTGTCACTTCTGATGTGCTTGATCTTGACGCCATAGTTGTTCATGGCTCGATTGGCGAAGCATCTGAAGACATCCCGCACTTCAGTCTTGTAGAGGATTATATGCACCCATGTATATCTTGAATAATCATCAACAATGACGAAGCCATAGAGACAAGCAGAAGTAGTAAGAGTTGAGTAGTGAGTGGGACCGAAGAGGTCCATGTGTAGCAGTTCGAAGGGTTGAGTTGTTGTCATGATTGTCTTCGAGGGATTCTTGGCCCTTGTCATCTTTCCTGCTTCGCAGGCACCGCATAAGTGATCCTTCTTGAACTTGACGCCCTGGATGCCTATGACGTGCTTCTTCTTTGCAAGAGTATGCAAGTTACTCATGCCAGCATGCCCTAGCCTCCGATGCCAGAGCCAGCATTCTGAAGCTTTTGCAAGAAGACATACGGCAAGCTATGGTCCTGCTAAGAAATCTACCATGTACAAATCATCTTTCCGATACCCTTCAAAGACTAGAGACTTGTCAGATTCCATTAGAACAAGGCAACGATATTTTCCAAACATCACAATCATATTCAAATCGCAAAGCATTGAGACGGACATTAAGTTGAAACCAAGGGATTCAACAAGCATCACTTTATCCATGTGCTGATCCCTTGAGATTACAACTCTACCTAGACCCAATACCTTGCTTTTACCAGTATCAGCAAATGTGATGTGACTCTTGTCAGATGGACGTAAGGTTGAGTCCATGAGAAGACTTCGCTTGCCAGTCATGTGATTAGTACATCCACTATCAATAATCCATTCTAAAGCAGCTGGTGTCATACCCTACAGTGCAGTTAGGGGGATAGGCTTCACGAAGAGCATTGTGAAGCATAAACATTTGACGAGCAAGAGGATTATTAAAGCTTAGATCAAGGTTAGGACTGATAGGGCAAGTAGCAGGCGACTCAGGAACAAAGTACATAATAAGACCATTTGGGCATTTGATCTTGCGCCCTACAAGATGTTTAAGGTCCCCAGCAATAGCTTCAGACGCATTTGATTCTTGGCTAGAGACCTTTCCCTGCAAAAAAGAGTTAAGTTTTATTAGCCACCCACATCTTCAAGGGTGGCTTCGAAGCAATGAGTCTAAGTGCATCATTTGAGAACTTTGGCTTGGGAGCCCTAGCAAATAGTCTTGCAGGTGGACAATAGTATTCATAAGAATAAGCAGAGTAGTTCTGGGTCTTATGAACATGGCGGTTTGATGAAACGCGCTCATATTCATAGGCCTGAGTATGGTTTTCCTGCAAAACATTTGCGTTAGTGCGACTCAGGTGAGTCCTCTATCTGCATGAAGCCTTTGGACCATATGAAGCCTGTGGTCTGGGGTTTGTTTTCTTCACTTGTGGTGTCATGACGAGATTCACAGGAAGATTTTCCAACCACTTTTTCAGCACCCAGACTTCCTTCATAGGTGGCCCATTCCTGCAGTTAGTACCAATATACCTGGTAAACACTTCACCATTCTGATTCTTAAACAGTTTATAGTTTGCATCAAAGGATTCATCAATGACAATGGGATTAGCGCAAGTGAAGCCATATAGGGTGGATGGATCCATTGAAGGTTCCTTTGCAGCAACCCATGTGGTTTTCGGGTACTGCTCAGGTTTCCAGTAAGAGCCATCAACATTCATTTTCCTTTCGAACCCGACACCCTCTTTCCTAGGGTTTCGGTTCAGAATCTACCTTTTGAGGACATCACATAGAGTCTGATGCCCTTTGAGACTTTTGTACATCCCTGTTTCAAGCAATGTCTTCAACCTAGCATTTTCATCAGCAATAGCAGTTGCATCCTCAGCAGAGGGGTTAGTTACCACATCAACAGTTGAAGATATTGCAACAGTAGCAGCAGTAGAACATCCAGCAACAGAAGTAGCGTTATCACGCTCAATGCATTTAAGACATGGTGGTTCAAATCCTTCCTGAGCGGGACTGATCTGTTTGGCGCGAAGTGACTCGTTTTCCTTTTGAAGATCTTCATGAGCTGCTCCAATTTCTCAAGTTCTTGCTTCCTTTGAAGATAATCATAGAAAAGCTTTTCATGAGTTGTTGAGAGCGTTTCATGACGACTTTCAAGCTCCTCATACTTAACATGAAGATTTTTTATGTCTTCAATTAAGGACTGAGATCGAGTCATTTCAGCGTCAAACAGGTCATCACTTTTGTCTAACAGTTTTTGAATATGTTCCATAGCTTTCTGTTGTTCAGTTGAAATTTTAGCAAGTGTTTTGTAGCTAGGTTTGGAACAACAATCAGAGTCATCTTCACTTGATGTTTGATAGTGAGTGGTGCGTAAGTTTACCTTGGCACCGCGTGCCATGAAGCAGTAGGTGGGAGCGGAGTTGTCCTTGTCATTAGCATCGGCATCGGTGACGAAGTCATTGTCTTCATTGTTGAAGATGGACTTGGCAATGTAGGCTGTAGCCAGACTTGCAACGCCCGAATCAGACTCCTCCTTAGACTCCACCTCTGCCTCCTTAGAAACAGACTCCTCCTCTGAATCCATTTCCTTGCCGACAAACGCACGGGCCTTGATAGATGAGCTCTTCTTGTGTGATGAAGACTTTGAGGAAGACTTGGAAGAAGACTTTGAGTATTTCTTCTTTTTCTTGTCGTCAAAATCATATTCCTTGCTCTTCTTCTTATTCTTGTTCTCATTGTCCCACTGCGGACACTCAGAGATGTAGTGACCAGGTTTCTTGCACTTGTGGCATGTTCTCTTCTTGTAGTCATGAGCAGAAGCTTCATCATTCCTTGAGCTGGATCATGAGGACTTTCTGAAGCCTTTCTTCTTGGTGAATTTCTGGAACTTCTTCACAAGCATAGCAAGCTCCTTTCCAATGTCTTCAGGATCATCAGAACTGCAGTCAGATTCTTCTTAAAATGAGGAAACAACTTTTGCCTTCAAAGCACGAGTTCGCCCATAGTTAGGACCGTATATGTCTCTTTTCTCAGAAAGCTGAAACTCATGTGTGTTGAGCCTTTCAAGTATGTCAGACGGATTGAGTGTCTTGAAGTCAGGGCATTCTTGGATCATCAGGGCTAGGGTGTCAAACGAGCTGTCAAGTGATCTTAGGAGTGTCTTGACGATTTCATGCTTGGTGATCTTAGTAACGCTGAGAGCTTGAAGCTCATTTGTGATGTTAGTGAGTCGATCAAACATGAGCTGAACATTCTCATTGTCGTTTCTCTTGAAGCGGTTGAAGAGGTTGCGAAGGACACTGATTCTTTGATCTCTCTGGGTTGAGACGCCTTCGTTGACCTTGGAGAGCTAGTCCCAGACTAGCTTAGATGTTTCCAGAGCACTCACACGGCCATACTGCCCTTTGGTCAGATGACCACAGATGATGTTCTTGGCACTGGAGTCCAGTTGAACAAACTTCTTGACATCAGCAGTGGTGACACCTTCACCAGCCTTGGGAACACCATTCTTGACGACATACCAGAGGTCGACATCAATGGCTTCAAGATGCATGCGCATCTTATTCTTCCTGTACGGATATTCAGTTCCATCAAAGACAGGGCACACAGCAGAGACTTTGATTATCCCTGCAGTCGACATAGCTAAAACTCCAGGTGGTTAAACCGAATCACACAGAACAAGGGAGTATCTTGCTCTGATACCAATTGAAAGTGCTAGTGATCGACTAGAGGGGAGGTGAATAGGCAATTTTTATGAAAGTATTCAAAACATGGAAGTTTCAAAGACAAACGATAGAAACAAACCTATTACCATGCAGCGGAAGGTAGACTACACTAGGCAAGCCATAGTCAAGTATTCAATAAAGTGAACGCACAAAGACTAATAGCAGCTAGGCAGTATAGATCAGGACGGAAGATAGTATGAAGCCAATCAGAACAAGCAGTCACACAGTGAAGACAAAAGATAATGCAGACAGGCAATGACTTCACAAGGACCAACTGCAAATAAAGAGATGGGAAGGATAGAAACAAGTAGCTCGTTGAAGACGATGATTTGTTGGACCAGTTCCAGTTGCTGTGACAACCGTACATATGGTTAGGGAGGCTGAGATTTAACTCAGAAGACCGTGTCTTCACCTTATTCCCCTTAAGCTAAGGACACCCAGTCCTCGCCCAATCACTCTGGTAAGTCTTCAAGGTAGACTTCCAAACCTTCACAGACTTCGTTCACTGGCGATCCACAATGACTCTTGGATGCTCAGAACGAGATGCCTAACCGGCTGTAGGATTCACAGTCCTCAAGTGTAATAAGTCTTCAGATCACACAGACAAGAAGACTTAAGTGATGGCTAACACTCTTTGGCTCTGGGTGTTTAGGGTTTTGTCCTCGCAAGGATTTCTCTCTCAAAGTCTTCGAGGTGGGTTGCTCTCAAACGACAAAAGCCGTGCACTAACTCTGAGCAGCCAACCAATTTATGGTGTAGGGGGTGGGCTATTTATAGCCACTAGGCAACCCGACCTGATTTGTCCGAAATGACCCTGGGTCACTAAGGAACTGACACGTGTTCCAACGGTCAGATTTCAAACACACACGGCAACTTTACTTGAGCTACAAGCAAAGCTGACTTATCCAGCTCTGGATAAGATTTGCTCTCATTGTCTTCGCTCGAAGACATAGGATTTCGGTTAAGCATCACTTCAGTCAGTCTGACTGGTTCACTTGGACCCCACTTAACAGTACGGTGGTTCATATGACTCAAAAAAGAAGAAAATGAAACGACGAAACAACTAAGTCTTCGCGCTCCATAGTCTTCACACAATGTCTTCTCTTGTCATAGTCTTCAATGTGAATACCTTCACATACCACCTTTATCTTCAATGTCTTCATACATTTTTAGGGGTCATCTCCGGTAGGTAAACCGAATCAGTGAGGGACTACTACTTGTGTTATCCTGCAATTCTCACAAACACATTAGTCCCTCAACCAGGTTTGTCATCAATACTCCAAAACCAACTAGGGGTGGCACTAGATGCACTTACATGATGGCCTTGCCAGTGCTCTGTGACTTGTTGCATTCACTTCGGTCCCACCAAGTTGATGGAATCGGTCCCACCGAGTTGGCTTGACAGATTCTCTATGGCTCGTTGCTTCACTTTGGTCTCACCGAGTTGATGCAATCGGCGCCATTGAGATGAAGTTTTCCCTAAGTCCTAGCACATCGGCCCCACCGAGTTGTTCCAGTTGGTCCCACCGAGATTCCTACGTTCATATTTTTGTACTGATCGGTACCACCGAGTTTCATAATCGGTGCCTCATGTCTACTACACAACTTGTTCTTGTTTTTTTGAATATTTACTATGAGGCAAAGCCCCACAGCTCTTTATTAATGATCAACAGCTGTACAATAGAATAAATAAAAGAAGGAGTACATACAAAAGCTAAGATACATGACTACAACTACCTACTTGATCTAGTTAAACTAAGGCATTAATCCAAGCTTTCACCTTGATGCTGATATCATCCTTGAGCCTATGTGCTGGAAGCAAAAGATCATGAACAAAATTAGACCTCCAAGCAGCAAAAGTAGCTCTCTCCCCTCTAAAAGTTCTGCCATTCCTGAGTATCCAAATATTCCAGGCTGCAGTGAGCATTACTTCAAAGAAGAAAGGATGCCTGAAGCTGGTTCTTGCATGGTGGATACATTGCTGGATATCAGGGCCTCTTGACCAGTCAATAGAAAGGTAGCTCCAAACTCTCCTACTAAAATTACAGTTGAATAACAAGTGCAACATATCCTCATATAAAAGTTCATGACAAATAACACAAAGGTTATCATCTAGGGGAGATCTCCAATGCCTGCGTATCAAGATATCCTTGGTGTTCAGCCTGTCAAAGAAAAGCAACCAGCCAAAAACTTTGATCTTCATGGTGCATCTGCTTTTCCACAACCATTTACACGGTTGAATTGTGGGCAAATGTGAATGCATAATGGCGTAGAAACTCTTGGCTGAAAAACTCCCAGATTTGCCTGGCCAAACCCAAACATCTAGTATGTTAGTGTCCCTGTTTAAGGCCATGATCCAGCCCTCTAGCACTTGTAACTCCAGAGCGGCTTCATGAGACAATGGCAGAAAGAACATGGAGAAAACATCCTGCGATATGAGGAATTCATGCACTGAAACCTTGTCATTGTTAACAAAAGAGAATAACCTTGGTAATCTCCAACATAAAGGTATTGAAGAGCCACCAATGAACTAAGCATCAGTCCAAAACAGAGCTAAGTCGCCCATGTTGATGTGCACTGAGGCAATAGCCATGTATGCATCATAAAGCTTGAGGATATCTCTCCACCAAAAGGAACCCACTGGGGTTGTAGCGTGTGGAACTCCATCAGCATAATAACTGTTCCAGATCAGGGTCACCCAGAGTATGTTAGCCTTATTATAAAATTTATGCAGATGCTTGAGGAGAAGGCCCTTGTTTTGGATGTTTAAGTTGATCACCCCAAGGCCTCCTTTGTCTTTTGGCCAACAAACTAAATCTCAAGCAGCCAAAGATTGCTTGGGAGCATCGTTAATCCCCCTCCAGAGGCACTGTCTGAAGATTCTGTCCAACTGCTTGATAATACCAGGTGGGATTTGCAGGCTACAAAGGAAGTAGATTAGCATAGAGGTTAGGACCGAAGTTAAAAGCTGCAAATGAGAGCCTTGGTTGAGAATGCATGAACTAGCAGTCAGACGTCTTTCCAATGTGTCCACTAAAGGCACGAGGTCAACAATCCTGGGCCTGGTAGTTCCAAGAGGCAACCCTAAATAAGTAAAAGGAAGTTGCCCAATCCTACAGCCCAACACAACAGCTAGCCTATTTGCTTCACTTTCATTAAGGTTAAGTGGGATCATGGAAGACTTTGCAAAATTAACCTTGAGACTAGTAGATTGTTGAAAGGTAAGCAACATGTTCTTGAGAGCTACTAATTCCTCATCTCTGGCTGACAGAAAGATAACAATGTCATCAGCATGCTGTATAATAGGAAACTCCTGGTCATGAGTAGGGATTGGGAGTGATAAGATGCCATGGGCCAGCATTTGGTTAACCACAGATTGTAGAAGGTCAGCAGCTATGACAAATAGAAGAGGTGATAAAGGATCCCCTTGTCTGACCCCACATTTACACTTGAACTGCTTGCCAGGGATGCCATTGAGCAACACAAAAGAAGACCCTATAGAAAGGATCTCTTTGACCCAACCATTCCATTTATCATCAAAACCCTTGTGCTTGAGCATCAGCAGAATGACCTCATGATCAACTGTATCAATAGCCTTGGCAAAATCCAATTTCAGAATGATAATAGGTCTCTTGGACTGTTTGCATTGATGTATATACTCAAAACTCCAAGCCAGACAGTCCTGAATTGATCTACCTTTAATAAATCCATACTGGTTCTTATGGATGCATTTCAAAATCACCTTTTGCAACCTGTTAGCCAACAACTTGGTGAGAAACTTCAAGTAGGTGTTGGTTAGAGAAATAGGCCTAAAATCATCGGGCCCCTCAGGAGATATCATCTTAGGGATGAGGGTAATGAGAGACCCATTAATATTTTCCAAAGAAAGCTTCCCTTCATAAAAGTCTTTGATCAGACGCAAGAAATCCTTCTCAATGATTGGCCAACAACGTTTGACAAACAGACCATTAAAACCATCAGGTCCTGGTGCCCGATCTGTGGGCAGCTCCTGCATAACCTTTTTAATCTCAGCATCAGAGAAGGGAAGCGACAGTTCCTCCAAACCAGGGACAGGCTGAATGAGTGTGCCCAAATCATAGCCCATTGAGATGTCCTAGGCCTGGCCCATTCTGTTTTTGAAAGAAGCCCATAGAATTCCCGCCATTTGGTCATGATCCAAAACTGGGTCACCCATCCCCGAGGTTTTCAGACTAGCCATAGAGTTCTTCCTCATGCGCTCAGATGCCATGGCATGAAAGAATTTGGAATTTTCCTCCCACACCTTGATATACCTGATTGTGCACCTCTGCTTCCAATAAATATAGTGGAGTTTCAACAAATGCTCATAATGAAGCTTGACAATTTTCCTGAAGTTAAACTCAGGTCTCACGTGTGGTCGGAGCTCCTCCAACTGATCAAAATAGAGGATAACCTTGCTGCAATCCACAGTTAACTTCTTGAGGTAAGAGAGGGTTTTACTCCAAACTCTCAAGTCATACCTGAGACGTTTAAATTTCGTAGTTAAAACTGCAGATGCAGAGAGATAAGAAAACACAGGTGCCTCCCAAGATTTCTTGACACACTCCATAACCCTGGCATTTCCACCCGAAAATTTTCAAACCTAAAGACTTTGGACTTAGGAATTTTAGTGTCAATTGAAATCACACATGGCACATGATCCGAGGCAGTTTTTGTCAATGGAAAGACGACCGTATTAGGGTAGTGAGAAATCCAATCCGAGGTTGTGAAAAACCAATCAAGGTATTCCAGGAGAGGAATTTGTTGCATATTAGACCATGCAAAGCTTCTACCCTTTATTGGCAATTCCAGAAGACCAAGGTGGCCAATAATTTCATTAAAAAGAAAGTGGCAAATTTCTGTTATCTAGAGAGCGAATGAAGTTAAAATCACCGAGGAGCAACCAGTTCTCCTCAAGAGGGATAGTTAGGTGATATAACCAGCTCACAAAATCGTCTCTAGGTTGAACCTCACATGGCCCGTAAACTGAAACCATAGTCCATCACTCAGAATTATGAACAGACTTGAAAGAAACAACAACACTGAATCGTTGAACCTGCACGAGCTGCCCCTCAAACACAGAAGAATTCCAAATGACCAAAATTCCACCAGATGCACCCACAGATGGAGAAAAAGCAAACTGATCAAAGCGCCTAGGGCAGAAAGACCGAATCTTCCTAATGTTGAACTGCTCACACTTAGTTTCCTGTAAACAGATTATGGAGCAGTGGCTCTCCTCGATCTTAGCTCTAATGTCACGCTGGCGAGCTTTAGAATTCAAACCATGCACATTACAACACAACACATTCCAATTGCGAATCGATGTAGTCTCCATAAATAACTAACATAAAATGATAGTATCCAACTGAGCTGCTTAACAGTTCAGTTATAACCCCAGCAGAGCAGCACACAACGATTTCAGACAAGTTCAGAGTGACATTGAAACATGACAAAATAAAACCAAAAGGACAAACAACTAGATGTGGCCTTGGTCCCAGCAAAGATCTCCGTAGTTCACTCATCATGAGAACCATCATCTTGTGGAGCTTGTTGAGGAGGAGCCATAAGCTTCTCCACCGATAACTCGTCCAGAGCGATGCCAAGTGAAGCACCAATTGCTTGCATTGTAGCGATCGGCATCGGAGGTGGCAGGGGAATATATTGGCTTGCATCAGAGTCGAGCTTGAGCTTCTTGGCCTTGGGGCAACGGAGAGGAGTAGGCTTGACAGGAATTGCAGAAATGGGCTTCATACCAGTCCTCTTTGCGCAGCTGCATGTCATCCGTCTGACAGAAAAATCCTTGATCTCTTCAACAAGCTGAACATCATGCTTGGAGCGACGAGATTGCCTCGGCCTCTTCTCCAAGGTCGAGGGAGTGACAGAGGTGAACTGAAACTCATCCTGGGAGTGATCCTTCGTTTGAGTGTCAAAATCCTATAAATCATCAGGCAACTCCTGAAGAACAACAGAGGAGTGTGACTGCTGGCAGAAATCGGGCTTGAAGTGAGCCAGGGACTGCCAGCGTTGCTCCAAATGAGACGATCTCAACTTGATAGGCACTAGCGGCAGGCAAAGCCCTGGCAAAAGGCTGGAATATTCTTGATTAAAAACTCTGGCAACAAGGACTTGAAAGATCTTTCCCAAATCATTGTTGGGGGTAGCATTGGCCCATAGAACACCCTGACAATACCCAGATTGATAGGATCAAGCGGCCCCACTGGATGATTGTGGATCAATGGTTGCTGTACCGCCTCCATATCAGCATCATTAGCAGAATCCATAGATGGATTGAGGATCATGGAGTTTTAGTCCTAGGCGATTGGGTCCTGCACAGGTACTTGATCAGGCTGGTTGACTTCCTCACATGGCCCCCATCCAACATCATTGTTCAAATTCTGACCCCATTGAGGGAGTCCTGGATTAGGGGGTCTCCGGACAGCCGGACTATATCCTTTGGCCGGACTGTTGGACTATGAAGATACAAGATTGAAGACTTCATCTCGTGTTCGGATGGGACTCTACTTGGCGTGGGAGGCAAGCTCGGCAATACGGATATGGATATCTCCTCCTTTGTAACCGACCTTGTGTAACCCTAACCCTCTCCAGTGTCTATATAAACCGAAGGGTTTTTAGTCCGTAGGACAACAACCATAACATACAATCATACCATAGGCTAGCTTCTAGGGTTTAGCCTCTCCGATGTCAGGCCCCCGACTCGATGTCACATCGATCTAGCTGGTAACACCTCATATCACTTTGCGGCCTCACGCACGGTATCCCCACGGGTGTCGTCTTACCTTTTCCCGGGACCGTTTGCGCCTTTTGGCTCACGTATATCATAGTGTCGCTAGCATCCATATGATAAAGAGCCCGGGCTGACATGACTAGTCGTAAACCCAAAGTGGCACAGACTTACAGGGACAGGCATCCATGACCCAGCTTCGAACGTGTCGGTCATCAGCAAGTGGGTCCGGGCTGTAGCACTGGCTAGCAGGACTCCGGTAAACCGGGCTGTAGCGGGCTAACAGGACTCCGGTACTCAAAGCGTGACATTTCCCCGAAGGGACAGACACAGGAACGAAGAAGGACACATGCCGGCCAACCTAAGTGTTCCAGAGCAGTAGCAAGCTACCATGGCTCAGCGGTAACACTAGGAGACATTTCCCGATAAGAGAGGCTACTAAAGATAAACAACTAGATAGTCAGATCCCACACATACCAAGCATTTCAATCATACACACAATATGCTCGATATGTGCAAATACAACGAAGCATCACAACATGACTCTATGACACAAGTACTTTATTTAAGGCTCAGGGAGCCATACATATCATACACACAGGTACGGGTCTCACGACCCAACATACAAGTCATACAGTCATACAAGCCAACAGCGGAAGTAACTTGTCTGAGTACAAACAACTAGTAAAATAGAAGAGGCTTGGAAAGCCTAGCTATACTACGTGGTCCATCACAAGCTCAGGGTCACCACCTGGGTCTTTAGCCTACTCGTTGATGTCAACGTCTACATAGAACCCATCAGAAGGGGTTGCAGCGTCTTCTGTAAAAAATGTAGATTATAGCAACATGAGTACAAAGGTACTCAGCAAGACTTACATCAGATCCTACATACATGCAGAGTATCAAGAAGGGTTGGTGGAGTTATTGCAGCAAGCTAGCTTTGACTCTTGGCTAGACTATCCTACGATACTCCAACTTGAAATGTTTTTGCGCACACGAGTCCACTACTCACCACTTCAATACACTACCGAGGATCCACCTCCGTCTTCCTACGGAAGAGCCATCCTCGGCACTCACACTTATCTTGAGGCTTTTAGTAGTTTCCATTTACTTGTCTATGAACTGTATAGGCAACCAAGTAGTCCTTTACCGCGGACGCGGCTATTCGAATAGATCATGTTAACCCTGCAGGGGTGTACTCCTTCATACACGCTCTCACCACTTATCGTCGTTTACACGACATGTACTCGGCAACCTTCAAGCGGAAGCCCAACGTGGGTGTCGGCCACGACCTACCTAATCACCTAAGCCTCCAGTCCAGGTTTATCGCCTATTCAGGTTCCATCCGCAGGGAGTCCGGCCGAGGTTTCCCATACGGCCCCGAACGATGTGAACAGGGTTCCCGGGATACCTAACGGGTATTCGGTACACCGTGCCACGTACCTACCGCATCACAGCCCACCCCTACGGTCAGCGCTGCCCACGGCCTCCAGTAGGCTACAAACACCAGAAACTACTTGCAACTCCTGGACGGAGAACTAGGGTGAATAAGAAGTCGAGAGGGTCCATTGGTTTCGGGCCCAATGCATGGTAGTAGCTGATTCTTAAATCACACATACAGATCTCAGTGCTTAAGGTCGGCTTCAATGAAACAACCCACCATGTACTCCTACATGGCCTCTCATCGATACCTTTACCAAATCGTGTTCACCACACCACTCTCATTACCGACATAATCATTTCACTCTAGCCCATCACCCAGATGAACCAGACCTGACACGACTCTAAGCATAGCAGGCTTAGCAAGGTAGGAACAACACATACATATGGCTCAATCAACTCCTACACATGCTAGTGGGTTTCATCTAGTTACTGTGGCAATGGCAGGTCATGCAGAGGAAATGGGTTCAACTACCGTAACACACAGCAGTTTGAATCGCGTTGTCTTAATGCAGTAAAAGAGAGCAGGAGCGAGAACATGGGATTGTATCGATATGATCAGATGGTTGGTTGCTTGCCTGATGGTTCGTTGCACGGATACGGTTCTTCGTTAGGGTAATCACGGTACTCCTCGGGGACAGATCCTGTCGCAAAGGACATCGATACACAAACATCACCAAACAATATGCAACAATATGATGCATGCATGAAACATGGCAATATGAGTGTGTTGGGCTAATGCAACTAAAACCAGAAGGGTTTGAACAAATTTGAATCAAGGATTCAAATTTCAAATTCAAATATGGCCTTTTAAAGTGCCTTTTCTTGTTCTGATTAAAACATCAACTTAACTTGTTTGATCATGCATGGAAATGGTACAGATGGATAGATTGGATTTTTCTGATCATTTTTCATATATAATTTGTCCAATTTGGAGTTACAGAATAAAAGTTATGAATTTTTGAAGTTTAATTAATATTCTGGAATTTCCTGATTTAATTCAACGCTGTCAGGACCCCGACTCGATGTCACATCGATCTAGCCGGTAACACTTCATATCACTTTGCGGCCTCACGCACGGTATTCCCACGGGTGTCGCCTTACCTTTGCCCGGGACCGTTTGCGCCTTTTGGCTCACGTATATGATAGTGTCGCTAGCATCCATATGATAAAGAGCCCAGGCTGACATGACTAGTTGTAAACCCAAAGTGGCACAGACTTACAGGGACAGGCATCCATGACCCAGCTTCGAACGTGTCGGTCATCAGCAAGTGGGTCCGGGCTGTAGCACTGGGCTAGCAGGACTCCGGTAAACCGGGCTGTAGCGGGCTAACAGGACTCCGGTACTCAAAGCGTGACATTTCCCCGAAGGGACAGACACAGGAACGAAGAAGGACACATGCCGGCCAGCCTAAGTGTTCCAGAGCAGTAGCAAGCTACCATGGCTCAGCGGTAACACTAGGAGACATTTCCCGGTAAGAGAGGCTACTAAAGATAAACAACTAGATAGTCAGATCCCACACATACCAAGCATTTCAATCATACACACAATATGCTTGATATGTGCAATACAACGAAGCATCACAACATGACTCTATGACACAAGTACTTTATTTAAGGCTCAGGGAGCCATACATATCATACACAAAGGTACGGATCTCACGACCCAACATACAAGTCATACAGTCATACAAGCCAACAACGGAAGTACTTTGTCTGGGTACAGACAACTAGTAAAATAAAAGAGGCTTGGAAGCCTAACTATACTACGTGGTCCATCACAAGCTCAGGGTCACCACCTGGGTCTTTAGCCT
The DNA here is from genome assembly GCF_018294505.1 of Triticum aestivum. NCBI lineage: Eukaryota > Viridiplantae > Streptophyta > Magnoliopsida > Poales > Poaceae > Triticum > Triticum aestivum. The sequence goes on from NC_057794.1 coordinate 256,981,479, forward strand.
ACTCGTTGATGTCAACGTCTACATAGAACCCATCAGAAGGGGTTGCAGCGTCTTCTGTAAAAATGTAGATTATAGCAACATGAGTACAAAGGTACTCAGCAAGACTTACATCAGATCCTACATACATGCATAGTATCAAGAAGGGTTGGTGGAGTTATTGCAGCAAGCCAGCTTTGACTCTTGGCTAAGCTATCCTACGATACTCCAACTGAAATAGTTTTGCGCACACGAGTCCACTATTCACCACTTCAATACACTACCGAGGATCCACCTCCGTCTTCCTACGGAAGAGCCATCCTCGGCACTCACACTTATCTTGAGGCTTTTAGTAGTATCCATTTACTTGTCTATGAACTGTATAGGCAACCAAGTAGTCCTTTACCGCGGACGCGGCTATTCGAATAGATTATGATAACCCTGCAGGGGTGTACTTCTTCATACATGTTTCCACCACTTAGCGTCTGCACACGACATGTGCTCGGCAGACTTCAAGCGAAAGCCGACGTGGGTGTAGACCACGACCTACCTAAACACTTAAGCCTCTAGTCCAGGTTTATCGCCTATTCAGGTTCCATCCGCAGGGAGTCCGGCCGAGGTTTCCCATACGGCCCCGAACGATGTGAACAGGGTTCCCGGGATACCTAACGGGTATTCGGTACACCGTGCCACGTACCTACCGCATCACAGCCCACCCCTACGGTCAGCGCTGTCCACGGCCTCCAGTAGGCTACAAACACCAGAAACTACTTGCAACTCCTGGACGGAGAACTAGGGTGAATAAGAAGTCGAGAGGGTCCATTGGTTTCGGGCCCAATGCATGGTAGTAGCTGATTCTTAAATCACACATACAGATCTCAGTGCTTAAGGTCGGCTTCAATGAAACAACCCACCATGTACTCCTACATGGCCTCTCATCGATACCTTTACCAAATCGTGTTCACCACACCACTCTCATTACCGACATAATCATTTCACTCCAGTCCATCACCCAGATGAACCAGACCTGACACGACTCTAAGCATAGCAGGCATAGCAAGGTAGGAACAACACATACATAGGGCTCAATCAACTCCTACACATGCTAGTGGGTTTTATCTAGTTACTGTGGCAATGACAGGTCATGCAGAGGAAATGGGTTCAACTACCGTAGCACACAGCAGTTTGAATCGCGTTGTCTTAATGCAGTAAAAGAGAGCAGGAGCGAGAACATGGGATTGTATCGATATGATCAAATGGTTGGTTGCTTGCCTGATGGTTCGATGCTCGGATATGATTCTTCGTTAGGGTAATCACGGTACTCCTCGGAGACAGAACCTGTCGCAAAGGACATCGGTACACAAGCATCACCAAACAATGTGCAACAATATGATGCATGCATGAAACATGGCAATATGAGTGTGTTGGGCTAATGCAACTAAAACCAGAGGGGTTTGAACAAATTTGAATCAAAGATTCAAATTTCAAACTCAAACATGGCCTTTTAAAGTGCTTTTTCTTCTTCTGCTTAAAACATCAATTTAACTTGTTTGATCATGCATGAAAATAGTACAGATGGATAGATTGGATTTTTCTGATCATTTTTCATATATAATTTGTCCAATTTGGAGTTACAGAATAAAAGTTATGAATTTTTGAGGTTTAATTAATATTCTGGAATTTCCTGATTAAATTTAAGTCCAGAAAATCGATTACTGCGTCATCCTGACGTCAGCATGACGTCAGTGGTCAACTGTGGCTGGCTGAGGTCAAACCTGACGTGTGGGGCCCACACGT